>NC_047658.1:9817574-9961504 GCF_011762505.2 Arvicanthis niloticus
TTGTCATTACCTTCATTTGTTCATGATAAGCATACAACGATAATTTTAACTCTGAAATTTAATTTTGACAAATTGAAAGTACAACACACATGTGGAATAACCTTGAAATGTCAAAATTTTTAAGAGTCCATGCATGTTGAAAAAATTTAGAGATAGAATACGTGTTATAGGATCATATTGATAATGGAACATGAAGTGTAAATTTCAGTGTCTATCTGAGGAAGCAGACAAGAAAGTATTGAGATGAATCACTACCACTAATGTCCCTTTGAAAAAACGTTAAAGAAACAGTGCTATTTGGGGCCTTTGTATGTGTTCACATGCATGTTTCAAATGATTTTTAGTAAACCTGCACTATACTCGGTAGACAATTCCCCACATAGACATTAATGGTGAATAATGTCAACTTCTATTCAGTATTTGGTGACTTCTTTTTCCAGTTGCTGACAACTCTCAAATTCCAATCACACTCCCACCCCCAATCATTATAGGCCATTACACTGGTGCTCGTTCTTCTGTAAAACTTGGTGGTTAAAGACACCATATACTCTGCCCCCGGAAGATCATTTTTGTTTGCCCAAATTTTTAGCTCAGTTTTAATCCGTGAGGTTGTCCTCTCATAGGTGCACTCACTAAATATATTTAGTACAAATCCCATCCCATTAACCACAGAAATTGTAGAACAGTGCACCTACTTTTTTCTCCAGGGTTTTATGTTAATGCTTGGGCTCTGAGCATACATTAGAGCAATGTCTTATAACTTTGCAAGATCATTGATAGAATATGTATCAAAAGTTAAATTGGGGACCAGGTACCTATGGATTCCATTTTGTGCTGATATTTGAGCACATTTTCACTAGAAGCACACTAAGGACCCGAGTCTTATTCTGAGGCAGGTGAAGGTTGTCATGAGAAATTGGCAGTACTTAAATATAATTCCATCAAAAATTATAGGCATTGCACCTGAGTTTTATAAGGAGTGTCTTTTGCTTGATGGCCTGCCCTTGGGTAGGTGTTCCAGAGTCTGGGTGTGGTTCAGCCATGGGAGCTGTATGATAAGTCAAGTATTGATCCCGTCAACTTTGAGAGCAGTGAGAGCAGTCAGCAAACTATGTTTGTCCTTTCTGGTGTGGCTGCAAGGTAGCTTCTGATGTCTCTTACAGACACCCAGTCATGAGTCTGGCAATTTTGCAGCCTAGTTGGATGAGTAACCTGTAGACCTGTTCGCGTCATGGCCAGTCTTCCTTTGCCTGTGAGACAAAAGTCCTCCACAGAACATAGTGACAAGTGATCAGTGACATATGCAAGAACATATTTGATAGTGATTTCATTAAGCACATAATCTTCTAAGATAGAAAGTACAGGTCTAGGTCTTCCATACATCATTTCAAAAGAGGTTAATCCCAAAATATAAAGAATATTTTAGACCATACATAGGGTAAAGGGAAGGAGAGCTATGAAGTTCATATCCGTTCTGCATTGTTAATTTAGTAAGGGTCTGTGGGTCCCAATTCCTGAAGGCTTCCCACAAAGATCTCTGGCCCGGCAGGGTGTGGGGTGTTTGGGCCAAGGGATCGAGTGGAGCAGGGAGGGGAATCATCTCTTCTGCCTCCACTGCTGCCTCTGCCCTCATCTCCCTTGTCTCTGCTGTTGCCACCCATTTACTCCCGGATGCTGCACCTGTCACTCAGCTCTGAGTGCATCCTCATCAGCACTTTCATGACACTGGGGGAGTGGTATGAAGTGGAGCCTCTCTGTTTCTGCTTGAATTTACCTGTGGCAGCATCATTGCATAGTGCTCACTGGCCATCTGGATATCGTTGAAGAAAAGGCTATTCAGATGCTTTGCTGGGGTGGGAGTTTGTGTGTGGTCTGTGTTTGTGCCCATGCATGTATATGCTAATGAGTGTGAGCACATGTGGAGACTGACTTCAGTCTGCTTCTCTATTTAAATATTTATTTACTCATCTACTTAACGTGTACAATATGTATCTGTTTATGTGTGCCATGTATATGCAATTACCAGAGGCCAGAATAAAACATTGGATCCTCTGTTTGGAAGTGGAGTTACAGGCAGTTGTGAATGGCCATGTGGGTGCTGTAAACCAAACCCGAGTCTTTTTCACTGAGCATCTCTCCAGCCCCTTTACCCTCTTTTTGAGGTGGGGGTCTTGTTGAACCTGGAGTTCACCCTTTTGGGTAGATTATTTAGTTGGCCTTGTGTGGAACAGTGGGCTGTGGGACACCACTGGGGGCCTGGTAGAGCACTCTCTTGAGAGTTTCTATTGAAAGAGCTGTTGGCTATGCTCCCAACCCATGGATTTTCCTCATGACTCCCACAGTCCTTGGCTTTGAAAGCTGCCCTTATTTTTGCATTTCTTGCTCATTGACCTTAGAAGACAACTAAACTTTTCCTATAAATGGCCAGATAGTGCCAACCCTAAATTGTCATTCATATAGGTGACTCAGTAACCTTTGAAATGTGACCATTTGAAGGGAGACATCATGGTGTCAGTAGGAAGAATTTGGCCAGGCAAGCAAACCAGTCCAGCAGCACAGGTTAGGCTCTGCATCCTTGCCTGTAACCCTGCCAGCTCTCTTTGGGGCATCAGTTTCCTTGGGGGTTGCTTCACTGCCTGGTCAGTATAAAATGCATCCTGGTTTAGGGAAAGAGGCTGTCCTCTCTGACCACTGAAGACATTCTGCAGGGAAGAGTGACTAGAACACAGGCAGGCTTACCCAACATCCTACCTACAGCCAGCCCTCCTTCCTGCAGTAATTTGGATGGAGCTGGGAATTCCCAGCTGCTTAAGCTTGTTTCAGTGAGAACAGGGTATCACACTTAGGCAACCGCCTTTCACAGGCCAACCTCTATTCAACCTCTTTTGACTCCTGGCAGTACCTACAGCTCAAGTATGCCCACTTACCTCTCTTAGGTACTTGTGTACTTCTTAAAAATTTTACTTTCTATGAAAGGTATTTGTGAGCTGAAAATGTGCTGTTAGTTATTATTATTATTATTATTATTATTATTATTATTATTATTATTATTATTATTATTATTATTACTATTGCTACTCCTACTATTTTTTTCTCCTGAGACAAGAGTTCTCTGTATAACAGCCTGGGCTGTCCTGGAACCCACTCTGTAGACCAGGCTGGCCTTGAACTCAGATTTGCCTGCCTCTGCCTCCCTAGTGCTGGGATTAAAGCCATGTGCCACTACTGCCACTCCTGAAAATATGTTGCTTTAAAGCAAGCACACAGTTAGGTGATATATTAATATATTCAGAGTTGCATATCAGTCACCGCTGTCTAATCCTGAATGTTTCCATTAACTGTCAGGAAGCCCACACCTCTTCATGGTCACTGCCACTTCTGTCCTCCCACTGCAGCCACTCACTAGTCTGCTTCTTGTCTGCAGACTTCTCTACACAGTCCATACCCATGGACTCCTACACCATGTGACCCTGGTCTTAGTGACCTTGAGTACTTCACTCTCACTGGATCTTGTACCACGTGACTGTGTTTATTTGATCCTCAGCTAAGTGATCTTGGTCAGTTCATACACAGAAACCTATTCCTGGAGACGTTGGACTCTGTGATGTTTGGCAGTTTATGCAAATGGAGCCACACACCACGTGACTCCTGGCTTAGTGACCTTTGGCATTTCTTGCAACCATGTTGCCCTGGACTTAATGACCTTGGGAAGTCCATGCATATGGAGTAATAGGCTTAGTCCTTGTTTCTTTCTCTAGCATTTGGTGTTGCTTTTTAGCTGCCACACATAGCATTGCATGTCTGTCCACTCATGATGTTGTGCAGATGGGTGGTTTCTTTGGGTATATGCCAAGAATGGGACTATAAGGTTACTTGATAACTGCTTACCACTTGAGAAATGGGCTGTTTTCCAGCAGGACAGTGCCATCTGACAGTTCCCCAATGTACTTGCAAGTTCTCCTTGAGGAGTTCTCTTGTTTGTTTCACTTTAAAGACAATATCTCATGTAACCCAGTAGTTTGGGATGCATTATGTAGCTGAGGTGTGCCTGAAAATTCTAATCCTCCTGCCTCTACTTCTCAGGTGATGGTATTAACAGGTGTGTGCCACTCCATCTATCTTCCTTTGCAGTTTTGGTATTCGTGATGTGCCACCTAGGGACCTGGTAGTGTTGGGTCTTGTGTAGGGGAGACAGAACTTTCTCTTTCCTAGAGTTCACTGCTGGGTCTGAGAAAGAAGCTGACATAAAGCAGATGGACTAGCAGAGAGTTCAGGTGCCTCCTTACATGTATGTGTATCATGTGAAAGCAAGGCCTCATGGGTGGTTGGGCCTGGTGTTTGTTCTGTGCTGGTGAAAAGAGCTTTATCATGGAGTGTGGATGGGGAGAATTGTTTTTGTCCTTGGCTTTTTTCTGTGATAAGATAGTTTACTCCCCTGGAACAGGAAGGCCATGCTTTAAGAGGAAGCTATGCTCTTACTTCAGGAAGAAAAGGGAGTCATTCCTGTCTCCACAGACCTTGAGCTGAAAACATTCCTTGCATGATAGTGTGCTCTGGTGGGGTTCTGCCATTTTGTCAGCTTTTGCCCACACAGCTGCCTATTCTGTTATATAGTCCCTAAGGTTGTCAGGTGAGGAAAATGAATAGAATGGAAGAGATTTGGACTGAACTGCTATGAGCAGAAGGACCATATGTGTGTTTGTTATACACTTATGACCCATGACTGTCTTATCCAGACACCCCTGCCCCAACTACCACCATTCATCTGGTCTGTGTAGAATAGACTCCTGTGGTTTGCTGACATTTTGTCCAGTCTCCTAGGTTTTCCCCTTTAAACCTTGCTGCTTTCTCTCCCAGTACCTTCTGGAGAGGTCATCATGTGTCAATTTTATAAGCCTTTGCATGCATCTCTTGGGCCACATAAGCCACCTTGTGCACATTCACAGAGCTGTTCAGACCTTTCTGCACCAAGTGGAGTCCACTTGGTTCTGTTTGTTCTTTTTGTGTACTTCCTCCTCCTGAGGCAGGACCAAGTACTGGGATTCATCAAATTTTGTCTTTTAAGTTTCTGCTTGGCCCAGTTTCATTCACCTGTGTTTTCATCCATACCATTGTTCTCTGGAGCACTTGGGCTTCCTGGTGCTGCTGTGGGTGCTGGAGGTTCCATGGGTAGTGCTGGCCTAGGAATAGATGTCTGAGGACAGACTAACTTGGTATAACATGAAAGGGCACTAGAATTGAGGAGCTTAAAGTGTGGGTAGACAGGCCTTTTGAAAAGGTGACTCTCACTTTAAACATATTATGGCACGGGCAGCTGTCATCACATGCTTAAAGGCTCTCAGGAGCCAGGAGGAACACAGCTGAGGGGGCCCAGGTGGCTGGACTGGTAGAGAACCTGTGGGTCAGGGAGTTCTCAAGGGCTGGACCTGGCCCAGGCTTTCCACTCGATGACCTAGAAGACCTGTGAGTTAGTTACTATTCCCTTGCGGGTCAGGCTTTGTTCAGCCCTGCTGCCTACAGTTATCTTGGGGTATAAATTTAGGTAGCTAGTCAGTCCACAATGTTTGATATAGGAGGTATAGGCTTTCTGTGTCTGAAATTCTTTTTTTTGGAAGGGGCTTGGGGACGTCAAGGTAGAATTTCTCTGTGCAGCCCTTGGCTGTCCTGGACTCACACTGTAGGCTTGCCTCTACCTCAAAGAGATCACCCTGCCCTACTTCCCAAGTACTGGGATTTAAAGACGTGCTGCACTCTGCTTGGCCCTTGAAATTTCTTTCTGTTGCTCATATTTTGGTGTAGAAGTAGACAGTCTTCTGACACTGCTCTCCCAGTTGTGCTTGAGCATCCTTGTTTGAAGGAGTCCTTTAACTGGGTGTTGTAGCTGTCAAGGCATATGGGCCTCTTCCAGCAAGTTTCAGGTCTGCATGGTCAAGTTGAAACCCCATACACCTCTGTCCCCTACGTTGTCCCTGGGGAAACTGAGTCACAGAGTTGTTCTGCCTGTTTCCAGCTGAAGGTAGCTACGCAGTGGCCTGGGAGGGTGGCTGTGACCTGGGTAGCTAATGGAGGCTGAACTCTATATCTTGAGACAGGGGTGCTGCAGCTCAAGCCACTACAGTCTTGGTGCAGGCTTCTGTTGGCTGGGTGACTGCCTGTTTTGGAAAGTTCTTTGCTCTGTTCAGCACCTGTAATCTCTGTCTTCCTGTTTTGTACTTTTCCAACAGGGACCCAGACATGGAGCTTTGGGAAGAAGCTTTGTCTCTGTGGCCACTGGATTCTGAGGACCAGCAGATGGCTAGTCATGAGAGTCCAGGTGAGGTAGCCTCGGTGGTTCCTCAACCAACCACACTGCTTTCCCACCAGGCCAGGGAACCATGCTTTGTGACTCTGGGGTGCCTGGACTCCTGCAACTTGCCCTCCAAGAGCTCCACACTCCCATCTTAGAATGAAAGGCTGGTGTTCAGGTCCCAAAGGGTCCTCTTGGTAGCACCACCCAGATCCTTGGAGCCATCTTTTTTCTCATGTCTTCAGCTAGCTGTTGTTGAGCACCCCTTTGTGCGCCATATCCTGCTCTGGTTCCAATAGTACTGTGTCTGCTTTATGGTTGTTCCTCACATGGGTGAGCCTCCAAACACAGGGTCTCAAAATAGTAAGGAATGAGGGAAGGACTGGGAAGGGGAATCTGAGATTACATGGTAAGATTTGGAAAGATGGGATGGGCTAAATATGAAATTATTTACTTTTAAGTGTTGGCAACATGTGTTCAGTTTGTTTAATAAAGCATTTTTGAGTTGAAACACTCACCTGTGGGTTACGTGGAGCCCAGGTTTGTTGGGTAAGACCCATCCTGGCCCACCAACACCCTCCTCTTCCATCTGCCTGGTGATTTCAGGCTGATGACAAGAAAGCTCATGAGAGGGCACAGTGGGCCAAGTTGTATGTCTGATACCTGGAGAAGATGGGATTGGTTTAATCCATGTTAATAAATTGGTGCTTACATCACATTGCTTAAGTGTTCCTTAGACTTTGCTGTCATGGCCCAAGGTTGTTGTCACCTCCACCAGTCCACTGCCATATACCCATCTGTGTAGGGTAGCAATAAAAGTTTTCTCAAATCCTGACAACTTGAAGTAGATGGACTTGAGGTTCCACTTCTTTCTCGACACCAGGGTGTGTGACTGCCACTTGGGCAGACAAACCCAGAGGCTATGCTGCATTTTACACTTCTGCCATCTGGTGTGGGCTTGTTGGAAGCACTGATGCACTGCTCAGGGGTGAGAGAACACAGCCTAAGATGGGGGCCCCAGCCCAGATGAGAAACCAGCCAGGGGTTCACAAACTCCCAGTTGGGAACCTCATGGAGTCAGAAAGAAGTCCACCATCTCCACCCACACTCCCACACCCAGCACTCCCTAGGGGTGCAAGGATGAGCCCTGGACTAGGGGCTGGGGGATGACAATTCTAGCTTAGCTCGAGTGTCCAGGAGTGCTGAGGGGCCTTCTGCAGGAGACTTAGGAAGAAGGCTTCCCCACGGCCTCCACCACAGTTCTTGAGAGACACAGTCCTTGATTCTAAACTGTTTACTGATTAATTATTGTATAGAATAAGTGTATAAAACTTTCTCAGGTTGGATCAGAGATTAAATATCTTTTGCAGGAAGGAGTGTCCCAGAAGAGAAGCTTATTGGTTAAACCCTCAGGGCTCATCTAGATGCCTCATTAGCATGGAGGACTCTGTGTTCTGTGTCATGTGACCAGTGGTCAGGTTCTTTATGTGGAGAGTTGTGGTCACCTGTTCTGGGCCAAGAATCTGGTTCGGAGTAAGTGAAACACATAATGTCCTCAGGTATGAGGTGCCAGGGTTTCTGAACCCACTGGACCTTACCAAGTTTCCTGGCATGGTCCACTGCCCCACAGATATACTGTGCAGCTGGCAGAGACTCATATCTCTGATGATAATGGTTTGAAATTTTGTGTATACATGTTTTGCCTGTGTGCATGCATGTGTACCGTATGTTTCCCTGGTGCCTGGGGAGGTCAGAAGAGGGCATCAGAGCTCCTGGAACAGGAATTACCTATGGTTGTGAGCCACCATGTGGGTGCTAGAAATCAAACCTGAGTCTTCTGCAAGAACAAGTGCCCTTGACCACTGACTGAGCCATCTCTAAAGACCATACTGAGGTACAAAATGTTGTCAGTTCTGTCATTTCTGAGACAGTGTAATCAAGAGAATCTGATCTCCTAAGATGACCCTGCAGTCCCCTTGCTAAATGCCCACAGCACCACTTTCAAACTCCATTGCTCCTTAGAACCTGCTGGCCCACTTGAGCATCCAGGCATCAGCTAAAAAGGAACTCCACCTTTTAAGTAATTAGTTCCCCAGTCACTTAACAGCTGCTTATTTACACAGCAGGCACACCAAACAGAATAACCAGACAAAGGAAGGCATGTGCCTGACCAAAGCTCTCCTTGCTCCTCACCAGCCTTCTCCAGTTCTTAGACATCTCTTCGCTAGATTGTCACTTAACACAGCATGCTCCTCCTGCCCCTGCAGGTTCCTGAGCTCCCAGACTTCTTGTTGTATTCAACATTCAGATTCCATGTCTTGACAGCAAATACTGTTCAAAGATGCATACAGTACACTGGCACTGTGAATTTCTAAGCTTTAAAATGTTTTCAGTTATATTTTGTCTGTGTGTCCATAGGAGGGAGTAGGGCAAGCATGCCACCATGCACATGGAAGCCAGAACGAATCTTGAAGGCCTTGGTCTTCTTCCACCATGTGTGTATTGTGACTGAGTTCAGACTGTCAGACTCAGGGCAGGCACATGTACCTGCTCAGCTGTCTCCCAGGCCCCTGTGACACTGTAGCACACAGGCATCACTGTATTATGTTTGTATCCACTTCCTCCACCACACTGGGACTGGTCTCTTCCCCCAACCCTCCACTTAGATAGTCCTCCTGCTTTCTTCTCCCCCTCTGATGTCTGGTCCTATCCCGTCTCCTTCCTAATGTCTTCTCCCACATGGGTATTTAGGGGTGTGTGTGTGTGTGTGTGTGTGTGTGTGTGTGTGTGTGTGTGTACGTGTGTACTGATGCTTGAAAATGTAGGTTCTTGTATTGACTTCACTTAGTAGTTTGAGACAAGGTCTCACAGAAACCGAAGCTCCATGTATCAGTCAGGTTGCCTTGTCAGAGAGATCCCAGAATCCGTTTGTCTCTACCCACCAGGCAGCATTGGAGATTCAGGCCTGCACTGCCATGGCTTTTACATGGGTGTTGGGGATTTGTACTTGGAACCTTTTGCTTTTACAGCAAGTGAGCTCCATCCCCCCAACCCATACATTATAATTTCAGCTGTTTTTCTTAAGATTCCATTCTTTACCTCTGAATAAAATTGCTCTGTATGTATGTAAGATCTTTTCTTTATTCATTCTTATGAGGAAGGGCTTCTAGGCTGGTCTCTTATTTTGGCAGTTGTGATCCACAGTGCAGCAGTGCACACAGTCTCAGCCCTAAGCATGGGGAGCTTCCTGGCTGGGCTTGTGACAGTACATCTGAAATTGGGGCTTCAAGTGGAAACATGAAGGTGCTAGGGCTTCGCTGGGAGAGTTTCTGGCTACTCTAAGATTGGAACTGCTGCAGAGGTGTTGAGTCAGTGACCATTGATGGTCGGTAGATCTAGTTGGCCACTGCGAATCTTGTGGTTCCACCACCATGTACCTAGCACCTGTGTTGTGAGCCCAGTGTGTTATCTGTCATGAGCAGCTGTTGATAAGGTTTTAGGTCCCCGTGGGTAGAGGAGCCACAGGTCCTCTTCACTCAAGAATCGAATACAGGATTGACTGTGAGATGGTCAGTTCCCTGAGAGGGGAGAGAGTACATGAGAGACAGAGGTTTAATATTTAATTGTTCTTTAATAATGCACAGCAAACAATATATTATCACCAATGCTAAATAAAGCTATTGTAACAACAAGGTATTGCCATATTTTCTATACATTTCCTCTATCAATATCAATACAATAAACACAAACAGTAAGTTGCTAATTACCGAAGAAATAAACATAGCTGTAACTACAGTATTATTCATGAGTTATGTGACATGAGTTCTTATGACTGTAATTTCCAGCAGCTCAGGTCTAGAGAGTGCTTTACGAGGAAGATAAGGGTGTTCTGCAGCTTCTAGCAGCTCAGGTCTGGAGACTTTTTGACCACGAAGTTAGAGGCTTCAGTCTCTCAGCAGTCTCATTGATGATCAGGTACAGAGTGCTCAGTCTCTTAGCTGCTGCTTTGATGATCCATGCTGCAGAGTGCTTGGTCTTGGCTGTAAAGGAGGCCTGAATGGAGGATCACGCTAGCCAGTCAATGCTACCAATGTGATGAAGTGCTCCGGGCAAGGGCTCCTTTTTTATGCTTGAATTAGGGTTACTTCTGATATGTACAGCAGATAACCAGATGTGTCTGGTTATCTGTGGGGCTATGATATCATTACAGCTGGTTATCACACTTATGCAAAACAACTTATTTTAATGCACAAATATTTTGATTCATAAGGTTTTCAAAACAACTTTTGATTATCATAACAACTTTTGATTATCACAGCACTTCAAAACAAGTTCACTTCAAACTTCTTTTCTTTCCTATTACAAATATGGAGTCAGTCCTGATAAGGGCCTGCTCCTTATAACCTGGAACCTACAATATTTCTTTGGAGTAAAGAAGTGTAGCCAGGGCACAAAAGCCACACAGGGACTTTGGTTTTGATCAATGAATTTACAGATACCAAAGAGGATTTGAAGAGAGTTGAGTGGACTTAGAGGGAGAGAGAGATTGATAAGTGTCATGGTAATTGGAAGAAGTAAGACAGAAAGCCACATTTTAAATAGAGTTTCTTTCAATAGAGCTTGGGAGACAAGAGGAAAGAGTAGGGCCCAGGGCCCAGCAGGATCTTGTTCTGTGTTTTGAACCCTCACAGGTCCTCTCCCAGGATGGTGTGGGCATTATGTGGAAGCAGCTCTACACACTAGGACCAACCAAAAGGGAATATTTAATCTTTGTAGTTGTAACCTTGCAGTCAGCTAAGAGTTGCTGTGTGTGGCCTAGAACTTGGGATATCTGGGAAGGGCACAGCAACAATGTACACTCACCTGTTTCCTCCTTACCCTTGGGGCTGGTTTCAAGCCCCAGTCACCTCAGCTTTAGCCATCAAGTTAGTTGTCATGGTCTGCTCTGTGATCTTTATCCTCTGGTGAATTTATTTTTGATCTAGCCCCTGAAGGCCAGCATCTGACATGAGCTCCAGGGTTCTTCGAGAGTTCCCATCTTAAACACATAAGGACATGAACCTACTTTTGAATTGTCTACAACTCCCCCACCTCCTAATGAGGCGAAGGTGTGGTCATCTTCAGGCAACATTTTGTAGTTGAGCTACAGGAGCATATGAGGTATATATTTACTAAAGGGACTCTTGTTTTCTTACCTTGTCTTCCAGTGTCTTGTCATTATCTATTTGGCTTTAGGCTGGCCTCCTTAGGTTTTAAAACTGGTCTTTTCTTTTTCTTCTTCTTCTTTTTTTTTGTGTAGAAAAGACCTTGCCTTAAGTTCACTGTCATGCAGTCCTGACAGGGAGAAAGGTTGCTTTATATACCTCTGTGGACTTGAGAAGGGGAATGGTGAACTATTCACATCATTTGTCTCAGAAAGCTGACTTTGATGGGTTATGTGTCCCCATCTGCCAAGTTATTCCCCTCCCTAGCATCCCATCATAAAGAAGCAGGTTGTACAGCACCTACCAGATGTAGGGTTTGACACAGCCTCAGAGTGGGCTACAGTCACTCATTTGCCAGATTACCTCAGAGGCAGCATTTGAGCACTCATAGAACTGGTGAAAGAGGAAGAGAGCTTCCAGGGGGTGGTGAGAGGCCCAAGAAGAGAGACTCCATAGTGTCCTCTGGGTTGGTTGGCAGGGTATACCTTGTGAGGTCCTGGCATATGACTGTGGGCCTTGGTTCTGCTGGGAAATGGGGAGGCAGAGGGAGCTTGAGGGGTGGGCAGACCCCTGGAGAGCAAGTGTCAGGCAAAGTGCACCCAGGCCTCAAGAGCAGGAAGAGTTGGCCTTGGACAAGGAGACACATGTAGGAGGCTGGGCTACCCTGATAGGTGGGATGTTGTTTTCAGGTGTCCTAGATCAAGTCTCCTATACTCTAGTTGTCCATGGTTGTGATGGTGGGGAAATCCAACTTAACTTGCAATAGAGCCTAATAACTATGTGGGTGGGCCTTGCATTGCCCAGATAGAGAGGGCTAGCATACCTCCCAATCTGGTATCCCACTCTCTTTGTCCAACTTGTTTCTCCTTTTCTGTTTCCCAACCTGCAGTCACAATTATACAAATGTGACACCATTACTTCCTAGCCTGCAGGCCTGGTCCCTCCCATCCTCATTGAGTTTCAGGTGTCACTTGTGTTTGCTTCTCCTTGCATCCCTTCCCTTGACCTTCTATAGCTCTTGTTGGTAGACTTTGATGAGAGCCTGGTATCCTTAGGCAGGTCCAGAGAAAGGCTGGCAGAGAGAACATCCACTCGGAAGGAGAACAAGTATCAGGGATATAGGTTATGAACACAAAATACTTGAAACACCTTGAGTGGTTGGTGCCCATGGGATAAGGTGTATGGGATATGCATTGGTACAACCCAGCATTCCCTGGGATGGAGGACTCCAGAAAGGATAAGCTTCCCTGGGTCCACCCACTAAGCTGGAATCCATTGGCAGTCTGCACATGGATGTTTCCTGTGGGTCTGCCAGCTCTGACTTGCCTCCTTCCCTGTTGCTTCACAGTGGACATCCTGATCATGGATGAGGATGAGGTCCCAGCTGATCCCCACCAAGCCGGCCCCACCCCAGTCTGCACCTTTTCCTGGACCCCCGAACTGACTGTGACTTCCTGCACCCTACATCTGCACTGAGAGTGGCTAAGCTTCCACCACTGGTTGAAGCTTAAGCAGCACCAAAGCAGGCACCCAGGCGAGTGGCCAAATGCCTGTACTGACTGTGGCAAGACCTTTCTCCCAGAGCTCGCACCTGGTGTAGCCCTGGAGCATTAACACAGGCAAGAAGCCATTTGCCTGCTCAGAATGCAAGCCCTTTAGCTAGATCTCCAACCTTATGCAGCACCAGCGCATCCACACAGGTGAGAAATCTTGTACTTGTCCCTACTGCGGCCACAGCTTCACACAGAATAGGGACGCTGACTCTTCATTAACTTCTTCAAGCTGATTACAGGCATTGAAGATATTAGAAGATGGGCAGGAGGAAGAGTAAATTGATTAACCTCTGATGCTGTGTCTTCACTGCATCCAGCTGGCAATTCCAGAACATCAGAATTTCAAGCAGGTCTGCTCAGCTTGCTTGATGAGTAGATATACCAAGGCTGTGGATTCTGCAAGATACAATTCTCAAAAAGTTTTACTATCAAGATAATTTTTTGTTTGAATACTGGAATCTAGTCTTCTGACAGCCTGCCTCTGTCATGTCTAATTCATATAATTCTTGGCATTTCTATAAGGGTGTGTTCCCACCATCCTCCCATTCCCACCTCCCTGCTCTCAAATTACCCAACACTAGGGAATACAAAGTTTCAGGCACCAAGCCCCTCCACTTCCACTGATGCCTGACAAGGCCACTCTCAAGTACCTATACAGGTGGAGCCTATGAGACCCTCCCTTTGTGCTCTCAGGCTGGAGATTTTAGAATGGCTACTCCAGCTTGTTTCTTAGGACCATTTGCTTGAAAAAAAATTGTTTTCCAGCCTTTTATTCTAATGTAGTGTCTGTCTCTGTCACTAAGTTCAGTTTCCTGTATGCAGCAAAATGCTGGGTTCTGTTTATGTATCCAATTCATTAGCCTATGTCTTTTAATTGCGGAATTGAGCTGGACCAGACCTCTGCCTGGTCTGCTATTGTGTGGACCTCAGATCCCGCCCAAGACATTCTGGAGGCTTCATGGATCCCACAGCCAGCATTAGGTAGGAAAACCCACATACTGCCCTAAGCCCATAACTGGGTGCTGTGAGCGCTCAGGTTCCAGCAGATACCCCCCCTCCCTGCCCCTAGGGACTAGCACTTCCCATTCTGCCCCTCTCCCAGATCTGAGGCCTGGACCAGACCTCTGCCTGGTTTGCTATTGTGTGGACCCCAGATCCTGCCCGAGACATCAGGAGGCTCCACAGATCCCACAGCCAGCGTTAGGTAGGAAGACCCATATACTGCCCTAAGCCCATAGCTGGGTGCTGTGAGCACTCAGATTTCAGCAGATACCCCCCCTCCCCACCCCTGAGGACGAGCACTCCCCTTTGCCCCTCTCCCAGATCTGAGGCCTGGACCAGACCTCTGCCAGGGTCTGCTGTTGTGTGGACCCCGGATTCCACCTGAGACATACTGGAAGGTCCACTCAACCCAGAGCCACAGAGGAACAACTGAACTCAGAGCATCAGACAACATATCTTGAGATATCCTAGAGGAGACACTGCACCCAGAACAGCAGACACCTAGCTGGACTGCTACCTTGGAGGCACCATATCCTGAGGCATCCTAGAGGTACCACTGTAATCAGTGCAGCTGGAAAAGATCACAGAGACATCTGGACCCCTAGAAGATCAGACACAAGTGAGATAACTGGAAAGGCAGGCTTCAGTCAGAGCCAGCAAGTACAGGCAGCACTGGAGTTAACCAGATGGTGAAAGGCAAGCGCAAGAACATTAAGCAACAGAAACCAAAGTTACATGGCATCATCAGAACCTAGTTCCCCCATCATAGCAAGCCCTGAACACCCCATTCACACCAGAAAAGCAGGATTCAGAATTAAAATCACTTCTCATGATGATGATAGAGGACTTTAAGAAATACATAAATAACTCTCTCAAAGAACTTAAGGAGAACACTGGTAGACAGATAGAAACCCTTAAAGAGGAAACACAAAAATCCCTTAAGGAATTGCAAGAAAATGCAACCGAAACAGGAGAAGGAATTAAACAAAACCATGCAGGCATCTAAAAATGGAAGTAGAAACAATAAAGAAATCACAAAGGGAGACCACCCTGGAGATAGAAAACCTAAAAAAATGATCAGGAGTCATAGACACAAGTATCACCAACAGAATTCAAGAGATAGAATAGAATCTCATGTGCAGAAGATACCATGGAAAACATTGACACAACTGTCAAAGAAAATGCAAAATACAAAAAGCTGCTAACCCAAAATATACAAGAAATCCAAGAAACAATGATAAGGCCAAACCTAAGGATAATTTGTATAGATGAGGGGGAAGACTCCCTACTTAAAGGACCAGTCAATATCCTCAACAAAATTATAGAGGAAAACTTCCCTAACCTAGAGAAAGAGATGCCCATAAATATACAAGAAGCCTACAGAACTACAAACAGTTTAGACCAGAAAAAAGAAAACTTCCTGCCACATAATATTCAAAAATTCAAATGTACAAAACAAAGAAAAAATACTAAAAGCAGTAAGGGAAAAAGGCAAAGTAACATCTAAAGGCAGACCTATAAGAATTACACCAGACTTCTCAACAGAGACCATAATGAATTTGTAAATAGCTCTTTCTATCTCTATGAAGAATTGATTTGGAATTTTAATGGGTATTGCTTTGAATCTGTAGATTGTTTTTGGCAGGATGGCCATTTTTACTAAGTTAATCCTGCCAATCCAGGAGCATGGGAGATCTTTCCATCTTCTGAGATCTTCTTTGATTTCTTTCTTCAGAGACTTGAAGTTCCTGTCACACAGATCTTTCATTTGCTTGGTTAGATTCACTCCAAGATATTTTATTTTATCTGTGGCTATTGTGAATTGTGTCATTTCTTTAATTTCTTTTTCTGCCTGTTTATCCTTTGGGTAAAGGAAGGCTACCGATGTGTTTGAGTTGATTTTATATCCAGCCACTTTGCTAAAGTTGTTAATCAGGTTTAGGAGTTCTCTGGTGGATGTTTTAGGGTCACTTAAGTATACTTATCATATCATCCACAAATAGTGAAATTTTGACTTCTTTCCTTTCCTATTTGTATCCCTTTGACTTCCTTTTGTTGTCTAATTGCTCTATCTCGGACTTCCAGTACTATATTAAATAGGTAAGGTGAGAGGGGGCAGCCTTGTCTAGTCCCTGATCTTAGTGGGATTGCTTCAAGTTTCTCTCCATTTAGTTTGATGTTGGCTACTGGCTTGCTGTATATTGCTTTTACTATGTTTAGGTATGGGCCTTGAATTCTTGATCTTTCCAAGACTTTCAACATGAAAAGATGTTGAATATTATCAAATGCTTTCTCAGCGTCTAGTTAGATGACCATGTGGTTTTTTTCTTTGAGTTTATTTATGTAGTGGATTACATTGATGGATTTCCGAATATTGAACCATCCCTGCATTCTTGGGATAAAGCCTACTTGATCTTGATGGATAATTGTTTTGATGTCTTGTTGGATTCGGTTTGCGAGAATTTTATGGTTTTGTGGGAATACAGAGGATTAGCTAGGATTTATTGCAGAGCCATAACCTATTGGTAGAAATCTGTACAATTATTATCAAGATGAAGATGTAATTTCTTAAATGGCACCAATTTACTTTAAGTACAAATTTTAAGGTTTTCTTTGGTATGAGCTTCTTATTGATATTAAAGTGAGATGAATATTGTTATTCTCATAGGCATTGTACCAATATAACACATTTAGAAATACAAGGCTTAGACTCAGTCCTTCTTTAACTTTTTTAAAACAGATTTGAGATGGTTAGCCTGTTAGTGAAGGGACTATAGCAAATTCATGGCTTGGAGTTTATTGTTAGGGTGTTTTCTATATTTCATTTGGCTGAGTGGAGTTAACAGACAACAGTCCAGATTACCTTACATGGATATTTGGTTTTCAAAACATCAGAAGTCCACAGAATTGACATGACAACCATTTCTGTATTAATGTTCATTTTGATTAAAGACATGTCTGCTCCTGACAGCTTCCTATATTGAATTCTAAGAAGAAATTGAGCATCTTTGGAGTTACTCCAGTTGTGGGGTAGACAGCCACTAGACAAGAATTGCCTCTTTCCATCTGCAGACAAATTACTGTCCAGAAAAGGACACAGTTGCAGAATAGTCAACTGATTTTATCTTCCTAGACAGAGTAATCAGCCCTTAATAATTCTGCAGCACTAAAGTCTGTCAGATGATCCTGGGCCAGAATGCAGAAGAATAGATGCTCCAATGTCTTGTAGTAGAGGGAGAGTCCAGGTGATCAGAGGTCTCTATAAATTGGCTAAGGTTTAGAAGCTATGCTTTGTGCTTTTTACAATTATAGTTATCTCAGTCATTCTGGATTTCTGACAGGGTTGAAAACTTATGTTCTCATAGCCAATCCTGGCTATTTACCTTGAGAGAAATGATTTGAGTGGATGGTTTTCAGCTGACATTCATTCTAACGTCAAGGCAAAAGCCAGGCTCAGAACTAAGTGTTTTAGTTAGGATAGATGGCAGAGGTTCTGGTTAGTCAACAAAATGATGGACTGGGTATTAGGACTATCCTGTACCTGACTGGTACAAATAGGCATAATTATGCTCTAAATGTATTTTGAGAGAAAGGTTTTATTTTAACAGGAAGGGTGCTATGTAGGAGGAGCTAAGGTGGGAGGAGTACTGAGAGGAAGAGAAGGAGTAAGGAGAGGAGGAGAAGGAGGAGAAGCTAGGTGATGAGAGAGAGAAAGAGGGGGAAGACAGGGAGGCAGATGTTCACGCATCTCCACCAGTTAAAGATAGTTGTATCTAGGTTGGGTAGTGGGTTACACCTCTGATTGAGCATTACCAAACTTATAAAGCCTTTGATTAACATTTTTTAAAAAGTGTATAAATGCAAAAAGGAAAAGGGGGCATGGGATAGGGGCTTTCTAAGGGGGGGAGGAATGGGGAAAAAGGATGGCATCTGAAGTGTAAATAAAATAGCCAATAAAAATGAAAAAAGAAAAGTATTTAATAAAATATTTAATTAAAAAAAAAAGAAACCAGGTGGATTGGACAGATGTCCAGCAGCCAGGTTGTCATTATTGTCATTTCTTCTTTTTCTGGCCATTAAGATTTCTATATATTTGTGTATGTGTATGCAGGTGCAGTGCCTGCAGAAGCCAGAGGAAGGTGCTCGTGCCCTTGAAGCTGAAGTTACAAGTGGTTGTGAGCTATTTAATATGGGCGCCTTAAACCAAATCCAGTTACAAGTGCTGTTAAGTGAGAGCCATCTTTCCAGTTTTGCCTCTGGCCTCTAAAGGGAGATTTGTACTACTTGTTTTCAGTGACTTTCATGAGCTAGAGCTGTGGCAGGTGCCAGCACACAGCTCTGAGCAGTGACCATGGATCAGATTTTCTGTTTTTCCCATTAATCATAATTCATCCATGAATGAGTGACTTAGCCTGAAACTGCCTCCTTGCTTACCAGTGAGACTAAAGACGGTGGACACCCCATATATATGTTTCGAGAAGGAAAGGAGGCAGGCACTGATGAGAGCTGGTAAATCTCATTTCAATTTAAATAGTGGTTTCTACAATTGCTACCTCTTCACTCTCCTCTCTATACACAGGACAAGTGGATGAGTAACAACTGCCCCACCTGTCCATGTAGAAGTATGTCTATAAAACAACAATCTTAGACTTGTCTCTTCTGTTATCTCCTTTGTCTCCCCAGGTCAGAGTTATCTGGCATTCAGATGATCCTATTAGGACCCTCCTCCTCTTTTTGACATGTGTAGTGTGTGCATGTATGTATATTTGTGTGTCTGTGACTGCACATGAATGTGCAGGTGAAATGTCTCTACATGGGTGCTTGAGGCTCAAGGTTGACAGTGGGTATCTTCCTTGATCAATGTCTGTCTTTTTATCGAGGCAGGGTCTCTAATTGAACTCAAAGCTCATCACTTTGTCCAGTCTGACAAGCCAGATTGCTCTGGAGATCCTGTCTGCCTTTATAGTGATGGATGTAACCCACCAAGCCCATTCAGCATTTACAGGGGCTCTGGTGATCTGAACTCTGGTCCTCATGCTTGTAGAAGGTGTTCTTCACAGAGGAACATTCCCAGCACTTTTTCCTGGTGTGTGTTTATGTGTGTGTGTGAGGGGGGATTCAGAGAGAGGGTGAGAGAAAGATGGTGAGACAGAGAGACATGCAGACACAGAGACAGACACAGAGACAAATAGAGACAGATAGAGACAGAGAGACAGAGACAGAGGCAGACACAGAGATAGAGAGACACAGGACAGAGAGACACAGAGACACAGACAGAGAGACAGAGTCACACATGGAGACAGAGAGAGACAGGTAGAGAGACCGACAGAGAGAGATTGACAGACAGAGACAGGCAGACAGACAGAGAAATAGATAGACAGACAGAGACAGACAGGGAGAGACAGAGACACACAGAGAGACAAAGAGGAAAGACAGGTAGAAGACAAGATCTCATTGTATTACCCAGGTGACTTTAGACTTGATGGGATCCTTTGGTTTTAGCCCCTTGGGTGCTTGTCATATACAACTATACCCTATTGGGTATTATAACTATATACCTGTGCCACCAATGTATACCTGTGCCACCAAATGGTCCACTTTGGGTTTGGCCAACCAAGAAGGAAGTCATAGGTCACTGAATGAGTGGGTAACTATAACTGTGGGGTCAAGTGTGGATTAATCTACTTGGGTCATATAGGTGTCACACACTAAAAGAGCTTTTTTAGGACCAAGATCTTTGGCTGACACCCACTAGACTCCCTTTCAACAGAAGGGCTGTCATGATTGAATGAATGGGGTTTCTTGTATGCCCCAACATCAGGACATTCACCAGTCCCACCCATCTCTGGGGCATCTCACATGCAATAGAGTCATGGAATGAGAAGGGAGACTCACATCAGATTCTTCAGTGAACACTTTGAGCTGTTCAAGGTGTCTCTGAGGGATATCGTACTCTTTACTCCCACCATATATCTGGCCAGGCTGAGACACTTTAGGCTGGTGGTTGAAAGAAGGAGTGTGGAGATCATCACATAACCAGCGAGGGTTAACTCACAGGAATCCAACCTAGAGAGGGGCAGCACAACATTATTTTCTTGTCCCTCTTGGGTAACCCTCTCTCCACTTAGCTCCTTAGGAACTGAGGTGACTGCTCAGTTTCTCTTCTTTCTCTCTTCCTCACAGTAGCCTGTCAACACTGTCACCCAGCACACCACACCCCCATAGATGCAATATGCCATCTATATTTGCTAACTGGAAGCAAAAACCACGGGGCTTGCGTGTTCTCAATGGATAAAGGTGCTCACCACCTATACCAAAAACCTGAGTGTGATACCAGGACCCATACAGTACAAGAAATGAATGCATTGCTCCAGAGTTGTTCTCTGACCACACACATGCTACATGTGCACACAAAATTAAATCTAATTAAAAAAAACTCAAAAAGTGTCAACTCCATAGCATGCCTTGATGGAAAAGTCTTCACAGGATAGCCTGTGTCAGTTCTCATTGAGAAAGTTCACCATAGTTATATAACCATTACAAAAAAACAAAAACAAACAAACAAAAAAATGCCTGAGGTTACCTGTGACCTCCTTTTTGAGACTAGGCCTTGTCTTAGCCCAGGTTAGCCTCCAAATTGCTAAAAAGCTGAGGCTGATTAAGTCCTCCTGCCTCTACCTCTGGAGCACTGGGATTACAGGTTTGAACACTGTGCTTGGGCTTGTGCACCTGTGGGGACTGAACCCTGCACGTCTTGTATGATCTATGAGCCTTTACTAGCTTGGCTTCCTACCTTCTTTCACCTTACCACCCCCACCATATTTTCTCAAGACAGGATATTGCTAGACAAAAGCAGGTTGGCTTCAAACTTGGTATTCCTATGACTCAGCTATCACAGTGTTAGGTTATAGGTATATACTTGTTTTTAATCATTCACATTTTTCTTTCTTCGAGACAGGGTTTCTCTGTGTAGCCCTGGCTGTACTGGAACTCACTCTGTAGACCAGGCTGGCCTCGAACTCAGAAATCTGCCTGCCTCTGCCTCCCAAATGCTGGGATTAAAGGCGTGCACCACCACTGCACAGCACCATTTTTATATTTCTTAATGTTTATGTATGCACACACATGTGCCATAATGGGCATGTGGTCAAAGGACAACTTTTGAAAATTCCCAATTCTCCCTCTAACATATGGAGGCTGGGAATTAAATTCAGGTCCTCAGGCTTGGTGGCAAACTCCTTTATCTCCAACGCCACCACACTGGTCTTGTTTTTATGTTTACAAAACACTGGATATTTATAAACATGGATGCAATATTTACAGTTTAAAATCTTCTGGTTGAAATGCTCAGTTTTCTGGCATGTAGCCCATTCCTTAGTCCTGTCTCCAACTCCTACTATAGCATTGCCAAATCACTACTGCCCAAACCTCTACAACTTCTCCATCTCTATCCAACCCCCTAGAATGGTGGTTCTCAACCTTCCTAATTCTTTGACCGTTTAATTCAGTACCTCATGTTGTGGTGATCAGCAACCATAACGTTATTCTGTTGCCACTTCATAACTGTAAATTTTCTTGTTATCAATGAATCATAATGAAAGTATCCAATCTGCAGGATATCTGATATGCAATCCCTAGAGGGCTTACCACACACAAGTTGCTGTAGTTTTGCCTTTCCTGTAGTTCATGTAGGTTTGTAATTTCCTGGAAATTATTCCAAATTTTAAAGTAAAAAGTCACACACTCACTTCAGAGTCTCCAGGGAGCACCTTGGATCAGCGCATCACAGGCTAACTTCATGTCATCATCCATCATGGGAGTGCTCCCTAGATTGAGGTCCTTTAAGTTTGGATTGCTAACAAGCTTCCAGAGATATTGCAGGCCAGACACTATTTCTGCACTCTTACACCTGCAGAAGTGGAGCTGGGGTGGAGGAGACAGAGAGAGAGAAGAGTCATATTAAATTGTTCAGTTAATAATTAATCAGATTTAATCAATAACACTCTTTGGTTTTACCCATCTAGCTAGCACTCAAAGCTGTATCTCTTTGCACACAGCTTGTTTCTGAGCCTATGCTGTGTGAAACTCTTCTGTCACTCAAGTGATGGGACTGGAGCCCTGTGCAAACACTCCTGTCAGTTAAGTTTTACTTTTCTGAGATGGGCTCTAGTTTATCCTAAGCTGGTCTCAAACTCACTATGTAGGTGAGGTTGAAGCTGAGCAGCTTTTTAACACTCTTAAAGGTTTTTGTGTGCATGAGCATTCAGGTGCACATGGGGGCCAGCCGAAGGCACTAGCTCATAAGAGCTGGAGTTACAGGCTAGGAACCCAGCTCTGGTCTTCTGCAAGAAGCTAATGACCTTGGACTTCAGGTCCATATGCCACCACTTCCCAAGTGATAAAGCCAGATTCTGGGAAGGAGGACCCTCAGTTGAGAAAATGCCTTAATCATATTGTTTTCTAGGAAATGTCAGTTGGACATTGTTGGGAAAGTAATGATTGATGTGTGAGGGACCAGAGCACAGTGAGCAGTGCCACACCTGGACAGGTAGTCCTGGATCTATAAGAAAACAGACTGAGCATGCAATGGGGAGCAAGCCAGTTAAGAAGCATTCCTCCATGACTTCTGCTTCAGTTTCTGCCCTGACTTATCTCAATGAGTCAGGTATGACCCGAGAGTTATGAACGAAAACTCCTTCTCCCCATGTAGCTTTTAGTCATTGTCTCAGTTGGTATTTCTATTGGTGTGAGAAAACACCATCACTACAGCTTGTAGTCTGTCATCTCAGGATGTCAGGGCAGGAACTCAGTGCATAGATTAGCAACTGAGAACTTGACCGGCACCAAGCTGGATGTCATGTGGGATTTCCCCTGACTTGAGAGGGCAAGTTAAAGAGTGGGCTTTTTCTCTAAAGTAGAGCTGGGATTCATCCTCCCTCCCCAAGATACTTGGCATCTGTAGCAGGCTCAGATTTGTATCAGTGTTACAGCATGAGGCTGCCTCTAAAAGGCAGTGTTTCTTACAAGAGGTTGGATTCACAGCCTGAGGCAAACAGGCCATGCCACCTTCCTGCAGCTCTCACTGGGACAGAGTTAAGTGATCTGTGCTGGGACTTGACAGCTCTCAACTGGGTCCTTCATGCTCCTTGTCACATATGCTATGATGAAATAAATCATGTGATGGGAAAGTTCTCACAACTCCTAAATGTCAGATCTTTCCTTTGTTCTTGGGATTTGGCCCAGAGACATTTCTCAGAGGGATTTGCTGAGATGTGTTAATGCAGGACACATTCTGAAGAGACTCCTTTGCACTCAACCCCAACCTCCCTCTTTTGATGACTTGAGCATACTCTCTCATTAATGGGTATGTGTGTGCACCTGCATGACTGTAAGTGTTGTTTGGCTGTTTTGTTTGACTGCTTGATGGAGATAACCTGATTGTAGAGATTGGAATTGCCAAGAGGAACCAAATGTCCCTATTCAGCAGAAAGTTGTCTCAAGAGGTCTACAATCCTTTTGTTCTCTTTTTTCTTGAGTACTTCATATTAGGTGGTTGGGACAGATTGGGGTTTAGTAAGTTTTCGAAGGTGGGTGGATAATAGAACCCAATGAAGTACCCCTAAAGTATAATTAGATGTAAGGAAATACACAGATCAACAGAGAGAGATCAGTGAAAGAGTTGTTTCTTAATCAGTGAACTGAATAAACTACACTTAGAAACTATACGTTGTTTCTTTACTCTGTGTGGGCATGTTCAATCAGATTTGAGGAAGCCAGAATACAGTAAGTAGGAGTTTGTTCTCTCCACTCTGTAGGCCGTGAGGCTTGAACTCTGATAATCAGTTTTAAGTGGCAAGTGCTTTACCTGCCAAGCTGTCTTGCTGCCTCTTATACCTGTGTTATGATCAAGACATAGTGCTATAATTTTGTCAGTTTCAATGTTGGTGGAAGTCTGTAAAAAGGCCTCAGTATTAATTTTGTAATTCAGTGTGAATCTATTCATCAATCTAGAATATACATTCTACTGTTTCCTATGCTAATTATTTCAAGTTCTTTCACTGTAACTCTCATTAGTAATTTTCCCATCAAATTGGAAGTGAAGTGTCAAGTGGGTTGAATAAATTTTTCAGTTTGGTGCTGGAGAGAGAAGGCTTAGCAGGTTAGTGCCCTGGCCAATTTGGCACTGATGTAGAGTTTGGTTCTTAGAAACTATATTTATAAGGTTTTCTCTGTTTGTAACTCCATCTCTAGGGGTATGACACCCATTCTTCTTAAGGGCAGGGAACCCACATAAATACATGCACATCCCAGCGCCGTTGTCGCTGGCTAATCTTCTCCAGGTGTTGCCCCTGCTACTCTGTGCTGAACTGGTCCAGGCTCGGGCCAGGCCGATAAGGAGCCAGTCTAGCTGACGGAAAGGCAGCCAGGCTTTCCAGGCAGGCTCCAGGGAGAGCCGGCGGGTTGTCAAGTGGTACAGCTCTTTGTTTAGCCGGGGAATGAGGCTAGATAGCAGAAGAGCCTAGCAGGCTCTGAAGCGTTACAACTCTTAAGCCGGGAAGTGCCGGCTACGTAGGAGCCCAGCGGGCTCTAAAGGGTTACAGCTCTTAAGCCGGGAAGCGCTGGCCAGGTAGCGGAGAATGGCTGCAGCGAGTCAAAGACGGCCAGGTAGCTGGAGAAGGGCTGTGGTGGGTCAACGAAGAAAGGAAGTTCACGGACACCTGGATGGTTCTTGTGTGTGTGTCCTTTACTTCTCAATTAAGCTCAATATATACAGTTTGGGGTAGGTGAAGGTTTTAGCAACAGGTAACCTCATTGGCTTAGTCTAGGTTTTGGGGATGCCTCATATGCATGTGAGGAGAGCCTGGGGCACCATTCCTACGTGAACCGATGGTCGTAGACCTCTCAACCTCTCTGAGGGAGGGGCTGTGAAGCGGTAAAAGGCAGAAGCTGAGAGCGCCAGGGAGCCAGGAACAAAGCCAAACGGTCTACTGTCCCTCAAAGGGTCTCTGGGGTTTGAAACTCATTCAACCAGACACCTGGTTGTCTCTCAGCTCAGTGCCCTACAATATTTCATTGTGTAAATGTACCACATTTTTTGTATCCATTCCTCTGTTGAAGGGCATCTGGGTTATTTCCATCTTCTGGCTATTATAAATAAGGCTGCTATGAACATAGTGGAGCATATGTCCCTGTTATATGTTGGAGCATTTTCTGGGTATATGCCCAGGAGTGGTATAGCTAGGTCCTCAGGTAATGCTATGTCTAATTTTCTGAGGAACTGCCAGACTGACTTCCAAAGTGGTTGTACCAGTTTGCAATCCCACCAACAATACAGGAGTGTTTGTCTTTCTCCACATGCTTGCCAGCATCTACTATCACCTGAATTTTTGATCTTAGCCATTCTGACTGGTGTGAGGTGGTATCTGATGGATGTTTTGATTTGCATTTCCCTGATGACTAAGGATGTTGAACATTTCTTAAAGTGCTTCTCGGCCATTTGTGTTTCCTCAGTTGAGAATTCTTTGTTTAGCTCTGTACCCCATTTTTAATGGGGTTATTTTGTTGTCTGTCATCTAATTTCTTGAGTTCTTTGTATGTCTTGGATATTAGCCCTCTATCGAGATGTAGGATTGGTAATGATCTTTTCCCAATCTGTTGGTTGCTTTTTCATCTTATTGACAGTGTCCTTTGCCTTATAGAAACTTTGCAATTTTATGAGGTCCCATATGTCAATTCTTGATCTTAGAGCATAAGCCATTGGTGTTCTGTTCAGGAACTTTTCCCCTGTGCCTAGGTATTCGAGGGTCTTCCCCAACTTCTCTTCTATTAGTTTTAGTGTATCTGGCTTTATGTGAAGGTTCTTTATCCACTTTGTACAAGGAGATAAGAATGGATTGATTTGAATTCTTCTACATGCTGACCTCCAGTTTAGCCAGCACCACTTGTTGAAAATGCTGTCCTTTTTCCACTGGACGGTTTTAGCTCCCTTGTCAAAGATCAAGTGACCATATGTGTGCGGGTTCATTTCTGGGTCTTCAATTCTATTCCATTGATCGTCCTGCCTGTCTCTGTACAAATACCATGCCGTTTTTATCACTACTGCTCTGTAGTACAGTTTGAGGTCAGGGATGGTGATTTCCCCAGAAGTTCTTTTATTGTTGAGAATAGTTCTTGCTATCCTAGGTTTTTTGTTATTCCAACTTATTTTGTAAAATGCTCTTTCTATCTCTATGAAGAATTGATTTGGAATTTTGTTGAGGATTGCATTGAATCTGTAGACTGCTTTTGGCAGGATAGCCATTTTTACTAAGTTAATCCTGCCAATCCAGGAGCATGGGATTTCCATCTTCTGAGATCTGCTTCGATTTTTTTCTTCAGAGACTTGAAGTTCTTGTCATACAGATATTTAACTTGCTTGGTTAGATTCACTCAAAGATATATTATATTATTTGTGGCTATTGTGAAGGGTGTCATTTCCCTAATTTCATTCTCAGCCTGTTTATCCTTTGAGTAGAGGAAGGCTACTGATTTCTTTGAGTTGATTTTATATCCAGCTACTTTGCTAAAGTTGTTTATCAGGTTTATGAGTTCTCTGGTGGAAATTTAGGGTCACTTTACTATCATATCATCTGCAAATAGTGAAATTTTGACTTTTAACTTTCCTATTTTTACCCCCTGACTTCTTTTTGTTGTCTAATCGCTCTATCTAGGACTTCCAGTCCTATATTAAATAGGTAAGGTGAGAGTGGGCAGCCTTATCTAATCCCTGATCTTAGTGGGATTGCTTCAAGTTTCTCTCCATTTAGTTTAATGTTGGCTACTGGCTTGCTGTATATTGCTTTTACTATGTTTAGGTATGGGCCTTGAATTCCTGATCTTTCCAAGACTTTTAACATGAAGGGGTGTTGAACTTTGTTAAATGCTTTCTCAGCATCTAGTGAGCTGACCATGTGGTTTTTTTTCTTTGAGTTTATTTATGTAGTGGATTACATTGATGGATTTCCGAATATTGAACCATCCCTGCATTCCTGGGATAAAGCCTTCTTGATCATGATTCATAATTGTTTTGATGTGTTGTTGGATTTGGTTTGCGAGAATTTTATTGAGTATTTTTGCATCAATATTCATAAGAGAGATTGGTCTGTAGTTTTCTTTCTTTGTTGGGTCTTTCTGTGGTTTAGGTATGAGCCTAATGGTAGCTTCATAGAATGAATTGGGTAGTGTTCCTTCTGTTTCTATTCAATTGAATAGCTTGAAGAGGATTGGTATTAGGTCTTCCTTGAAGGTGTGATAGAATTCTGCTCTAAAACCATCTGGCCCTGAACTTTTTTTTGGTGGGAAGATGTTTAATGATTTCTTCTATTTCTTTAGGGTTTATAGGACCATATAGGTGGTTTATCTGCTCCTGATTTAGTTTTGGTGTCTGGTACCTATCTAGAAAATTGTCCATTTCATCCAGATTTTTTAATTTTGTTGAGTACAAGCCTTTGTTGGAGGATCTCATCATTTTTATAAATTTCCTCAATTTCTGTTGTTATGTCTCCCTTTTCAGTTCTGATTTTATTAATTTGGATACTATCTCTGTGCCCTTTGTTTAGTCTGGCTAAGGGTTTATCTATCTTGTTGATTTTCTCAAAGAACGAGCTTCAGGTTTTGTTGATATTTTGTATAGTTCTTTCTTTTTCTACTTGGTTGTTTTCTGCCCTGACTTTGATTATTTCCTGCCATCTACTCCTCTTGGGTATATTAGCTTCTTTTTGTTCTAATGCTTTCAGGTATTCTGTCAAGTTGTTAGTGTATGCTCTCTCCAGTTTCTTTTTGTGAGCACTTAGAGCTATGAGTTTTCCTCTTAGTACTGCTTTTGTGGAGTCCCACAAGTTTTAGTATGATGTATCCTCATTTTCATTAAATTCTAAAAACTCTTAAATTTCTTTCTTTATTTCTTCTTTGAGCAAGTCATCATTGAGTAGAGCATTGTTCAGTTTCCACGTGCATGTGAACTTTCTGTTGTTTTTGTCCATATTAAAGATGAGTCTTAGTCCATGATGATCTTATAGGTTACAAGAGATTATTTCAATCTTTTTTGTATCTGTTGAGGCCTGTTTTGTGACCAATTATATGGTCTATTTTGGAGTTACCATGAGGTGCTGAGAAAAAGGTATATTCTTTTGCTTTAGGATATTCTGACATGTCCAGCTTTTACATGGGTTCTGGGGACAGGACTTCAGTTTTCCTGCTGTGTGACAGGTTTTTCAGGCTGTTTTCCTTCTCCCCAGCCCCTTCCAGGACATATTATATGGTATTTCACCCACGGGATAGGAGTCGACCCTTCCTATATCCTGGCCCCACCAGTGTTGTGGACTTGTGTGCTCTCTTGATTCAGAGGAACTTACACAATAGTCAACAGCAGCAGCACATGGCCTGTAGATAAGTTAGGCTGCCTCCTTGTTGGCTATGCTCCCAACCCATAAATTTTCCTCATGACTCCCACAGTCCTTGGCTTTGAAAGCTGACCCTTAGTTTTGCATTTCTTTCTCATTGACCTTAGAAGAGAACTGAACTTTTGCTATAAATGGCCAGATAGTGCAAACCTAAATTGTCATTCATATAGGTGACTGAGAACATTTGAAATGTGACCATTTGAAGGGAGACATCATGGTGTCAGTAGGAAGAATTTGGCCAGGTAAGCAAACCAGTCCAACCAGCACAGGTTAGGCTCTGCATCCTTGCCTGTAACCCTGCCAGCTCTCTTTGGGGCATCAGTTTCCTTGGGTGTTGCTTCACTGCCTGGTCAGTATAAAATTCGTCCTGGTTTAGGGAAAGAGGCTGTCCTCTCTGACCACTGAAGACATTCTGCAGGGGAGAGTGAGTAAAACACAGGCAGGCAAACTGTACCTCCTACCTACAGCCAGCCCTCCTTCCTGCAGGAATTTGGATGGAGCAGGGAATTCCCAGCTGCTTAAGCTTGTTTCAGTGAGAACATGGTATGACACTTAGCAACCACCTTTCATAGGCTGACCCTCTATTCTACCTCTTTGACTCCTGGCAGTACCTGCAGCTCAAATCTGCCCCCTCCCCTCTCTTATGTACTTGTGAACTTCTTAAAATTTTACTTTCTATGGAAGGTATTTGTGTGCTGAAAATGTGCTGGTGTGTTATTATTATTATTATTATTATTATTATTATTATTATTATTATTACTATTACTATTTTTCCCCCTGAGACAAGAGTTCTCTGTATAACAGCCTGGGCTGTATGAGAACCCACTCTGTAGACCAGGCTGGCCTCGAACTCAGATTTGCCTGCCTCTGCCTCCCTAGTGCTGTGATTAAAGCCATGTGCCACTACTGCCACTCCTGAAAATGTGTTGCTTTAAAGCAAGCACACAGTTGGGTGATATGTTGATGTATTCAGAGTTGCATATCAGTCACCGCTGTCTAATCCTGAATGTTTCCATTAACTGTCAGGAAGCCCACACCTCTTCATGGTCACTGCCACTTCTGTCCTCCGACTGCAGCCACTCACTAGTCTGCTTCTTGTCTGCAGACTTCTCTACAGAGTCCATACCCATGGACTCCTACACCATGTGACCCTGGTCTTAGTGACCTTGAGTACTTCACTCTCACCTCATCTTGTACCATGTGACTGGGATTATTTGATCCTCAGTTAAGTGACCTTGGTCAATTCATACACAGAAACCTATTCCTGGTGACACTGGGCTCTGTGATGTTAGGCAGTTCATGCATATGGAGCCATACACCATGTGACTCCTGGCTTAGTGACCTTCAGCATTTCTTGCAACTCTGTTGCCCTGGACTTAATGACCTTGGGAAATCCATGCATATGGAGTAATAGGCTTAATCCTTGTTTCTTTCTCTATCGTTTGGTGTCTGCTTTTTAGCTGCCACACACAGTATTGCATTCCTGTCCACACATGATGTTGTACAGATGGGTGGTTTCCTTGGGTGTATGCCAAGAATGAGAGGATAGGTTACTTGATAACTGCTTACTGCTTGAGAAATGGGCTGTTTCCCAGCACAGCAGTGACATCTGACATTTCCCCAGTGTACCAGCAAGTTCGCCTTCTGAAGTACTCTTGTTTGTTTCACTTTAAAGACAAGATCTCATGTAACTTAGTAGTTTGGGATGCAGTATGTAGCTGAGGTGTGCCTGGAAATTCTAATCCTCCTGCTGAGGAGTGCCAGGCAAAGTTGCTCAACTGGAAGAGAACCTGTGGTTCAGGGAGTTCTCAAGGGGTGGACCTGGCTCAGGCTTTCCACTCGATGACCTAGAAGACCTGTGAGTTAGTTACTATTGCCTTGTGGGTCAGGCTTTGTTCAGCCCTGCTGCTTGCAGTTAGCTTGGGGTATAAATTTAGGTAGCTAGTCAGTCCAGAATGTTTGATACAGGAGGTATAGGCTTTCTGTGTCTAAAATTCTTTTTGTGGAAGGGGCTTGCGACTTTGAGGCAGAATTTCTCTGTGTAGCCCTTGGCTGTCCTGGACTCACTCTGTAGAGTAGGCTTGCCTCTACCTCAAAGAGATCACCCTGCCCTGCTTCCCAAGTGATGAGATTTAAAGCAAGCTCCACTATGCATGGCATGAAATTTCTTTCTGTTGCTCACATTCTGATGTAGAAGTGGACAGTCTTCTGACATTGCTCTCCCGGTTTTCCTTGAGCATCCTCGTTTGAAGAAGTCCTTTAACTGGGTGTTGTAGCTGTCAAGGCATATGGGCCTCTTCCAGCAAGTGTCAGGTCTGCATGGTTATGTTGAAATCCCATACACCTCTGTCCCCCACATTGTCCACAAGGAAACTGAGTCATGGAGTTGTTCTGCCTGTTTCCAGCTGAAGGGAGCTGCACAGGGGTCTGGTATGGTGGCTGTGGCCTGGGTAGTTAATGGAGGCTGAATTATATCTTGAGTCAGGGGTGTCTCAGCTCTAGACACTACTGTCTTGGTGCAGGCTCCTATTGGCTGGATGACTGCTTGCTTTGGAAAGTTCTTTGTTCTGTTCAACACCTGTAATCTCTGTCTTCCTGTTTTGTATCTTTCCAACAGACATGGAGCTTTGGGAAGAAGCATGGTCTCCAGGGCCACTGGATTCTGAGGACCAGCAGATGGTCAGTCATGAGAACCCTGGTGAGGTAGCCTCTGTGGTCCCTCAACCAACCACACTGCTTTCCCACCAGGCCAGGGAACCATGCTTTGTGACTCTGGGGTGCCTGGACTCCTACAACTTGCCCTCCAAGAGCTCCACACTCCCATCTTAGAATGAGAGGCTGGTGTTCAGGTCCCTAAGGATCCTCTTAGTAAGACCACCCAGATCCTTGGAGCCATCTTTTGTCTCATTCTGCAGCTAGCTGTTGTTGAGCACCCCTTTGTGCCCCATATCCTGCTCTGGTTTCAATAGTACTGTGTCTGCTTCGTGGTTGTTCCTCACATGGGTGAGCCTCCAAACACAGGGTCTGGAAGTTGTAATGAATGAGGGAAGGACTGGGAAGGGGAATCTGAGGTCACATGATAAGATTTGGGAAGGTGGGATGGGCTAAATATGAAATTACTTACTTTTAAGTGTTGGCAACATGTGTTCAGTTTGTTTAATAAAGCATTTTTGAGTTGAAAAACTCACCTGTGGGTTAAGTGGAGCCCAGGTTTGTTGGGTAAGACCCATCCTGGCCCACCAACACCCTCCTCCTCCCTCTGCCTGGTGATTTCAGGCTGATGACAAGAAAGCTCATGAGAAGACACGGTGGGCCAAGCTGTGTGTCTGACACCTGGAGCATATGGCATTGGCTTCTTCCATCTTAATAAATTGGTACTTACATCACATTGCTTCAGTGTTCCTTAGGCTTTGTTGTCATGGTCCAAGGTTGTTGTCACCTCCACCTGTACACTGCCACATACCCATCTTATGAGGTTGCAATAAAAGTTTTACAAAACCCTGACAACTAGAAGTAGATGGACTTGAGGTTCCACTTCACTCGAGCTGCCAGAGTGTGTGACCTCCTCTCAGGCAGACAAACCCAGAGGCTATGCTGCATTTTACCCTACTGCCCTCTGGTGTGGGCTTGTAGGAAGCACTGATGCACCGATCAGGGGTGAGAGAATACAGCCTAAGATGGGGGCCCCAGCCCAGATGAGAAACAAGCCAGGGGTTCACAAACTCCCAGTTGGGAACCTCATGGATTCAGAAAGAAGGCCACCATCTCCACCTCCACTCCCACACCCATCACTCCCTAGGCCTGCAAGGATGAGCCTGGGACTAGGGGTTGGGGGATGACAACTCTAGCTTAGCCTGAGTGTCCAGGAGTGCTGAGGGGCCTCCTAAAGGAGACTTAGGAAGAAAGCTTCCCCACGGCCTCCACCACAGTTCTTGATGAGAGACACAGTCCTTGATTCTAAACTGTTTATTGATTAATCATCGTGGAGAATGGGTGTATAAAACTTCATCAGGGTGGATCAGAGATTAAATATCTTTTGCAGGAAGGAGTGTCCCATAAGAGAAGCTTATTGCCTAAACCCTCAGGGCCCACTTAGATATCTCATTAGCATGGAGAACTCTGTGTTCTGTGTCACATGACCAGCAGCAGTCAGGTTCTTTATGTGGGGAGTTGTGGCACCTGTTCTGGGCCAAGAATCTGGTTCGGAGTAAGTGAAACACCTAATGTCCTCAGGCATTAGGTGCTGGGGTTTCTGAACCCACTGGACCTTACCAAGTTTCCTGGCATGGTCCACTGCCCCACAGATATACTGTGCAGCTGGCAGAGACTCATGTGTCTGATGATAATGGTTTGAAATTTTGTGTATAAATGTTTTGCCTGTGTGCATGTATGTATACCTTATGTTTCCCTGGTGCCTGGGGAGGTCAGAAGAGGGCATCAGAGCTCCTGGAACAGGAATTACCTATGGTTGTGAGCCACCATGTGGGCGCTGCAAATCAAACCTGATTCCTCTGCAAGAGCAAAAAGTGCCATTGACCACTGACTGAGCCATCTCTGAAGACCATACTGAGGTACAAAATGTTGTCAGCTCTGTCATTTCTGAGACAATGTGACCAAGAGAATCTGACCTCCTAAGCTGACCCGGCAGTCCCCTTGCTAAATGCCCACAACAGCACTTTCAAACTCCATTGCTCCTTAGAACCTCCTGGCCCACTTGAGTGTCCAGGCATCAGCTAAAAAGGAACTCCACCTTTTAAGTAATTAGTTCCCCAGTCACTTAACAGCTGCTTATGTACACAGCAGGCACACCAAACAGAATAGCCAGACAAAGGAAGGCATGTGCCTGACCAAAGCTCTCCTTGCTCCTCACCAGCCTTCTCCAGTTCTTAGACATCTTTTCCCTAGATTGTCACTTAACACAGCATGCTCCTTTTGCCCCTGGAGGTCCCTGTGTCCTGAGCTCCCAGACTTCTTGTTGTATTCAACATTCAGATTCCATGTCTTGACAGCAAATACTGTTCAAAGATGCATGCAATACACTGGCAATTTCTAAGCTTTAAAATGTTTTCAGTTATATTTTGTCTGTGTGTACATAGGAGGGAGTAGGGCAAGCATGCCACCATGTACATGGAAGCCAGAATGAATCTTGAAGGCCTTGGTCTTCTTCCACCATGTGTGTATTGTGACGGAGTTCAGATTGTCAGACTCGGGGCAGGCACATTTAACTGCTCAGCTGTCTCCCAGGTTCCTGTGACGCTGTAGCACACAGGCATCACTGTATTATGTTTGTACCCACTTCCTCCACCACACTGGGACTGGTCTCTTTCCCCCTCTTAGATAGTCTTCCTGCTTTCTTCTTCCCCCTCTGCTGTCTGGTCCTATCCAGTCTCCTTCCTACTTTCCTCTCCCACATGGGCATTTAAGTGTGTGTGTGTGTGTGTGTGTGTGTGTGTGTGTGTGTGTGTGTGTGTACTAATGCCTGAAGATGTAGATTCTTGTATTTAGTTCACTTAGTAGTTTGAGACAAGGTCTCACAGAAACTGAAGCTCCATGTATCAGTCAGGTTGCCTTGTCAGGAAGCTCCCAGAATCCGTTTGTCTCTACCCACCAGGCAGCATTGGAGATTCAGGCCTGCACTGCCATGGCTTTTACATGGGTGTTGGGGATTTGTACTTGGAACCTTTTGCTTTCACAGCAAGTGAGCTCCATCCCCCAAACCCATACATTATAATTTCAGTTTTTTTTCTTAAGATTCCATTCTTTACCTCTGAATAAAATTGCACTCTATGTATGTAAGATGCTTTCTTTATCCATTCTTTTGAGGAAGGGCTTCTAGGCTGGTCTCCTTTCTTGGCAGTTGTGATCCACAGTGCAGCAGTGCACACAGTCTCAGCCTTAAGCATGGGGAGCTTCCTGGCTGGGCTTGTGACAGTACATCTGAAATTGGGGGTTCAAGTGGAAACATGAAGGTCCTAGGGCTTCGCTGGGAGAATCCCTGGCTACTCTAAGAGTGGAACTGCTGCAGATGTGTTGAGTCAGCGACCATTGATGTTCGGCAGATCTAGTTGGTCACTGCAAATCTTGGCTTTATGGTTCCACCACCATGTACCTAGCATCTGGAATCTAGATATATTTGATCCTAGGAAGGAAGTTTAGTCAGGGCACAAAAGCCCCACAAGGACTTTGGTTTGGATTCAAGAATTTACAGATACCAAAGAGGATTTGAAGACAGTTGACTGAACTTAGAGGGAGAGAGAGATTGATAAGGGTCAGGGAATTCAGAAGAAGGGAGACAGAAAGCCATGTTTTCAATAAAGTTTTTTTTTCAATAGAGCTTGGGAGACAAGAGGAAAGAGTAGGGCCCAGGGCCTAGCGGAGTCTTCTTCCATGTGTTGAACCCTCACAGGTCCTCTCCCAGGATGGTGTGGGCTTTATGTGGAAGCAGCTCTTCACATTAGGACCAACCAAGCAGGGAATATTTAATCTTTGTAGTTGTAACCTTGCAGTCAGCCAAGAGTTGCTATGTGTGGCCTAGAACTCAGGATATCTAGGAAGGGCACAGCAACAATGTACACTCACCTGTTTCTTCCTTACCCTTGGGGCCGGTTTCAAGCCCCAGTCACTTCAACTTTAGCCATCAAGTTAGTTGTCATGGTCTGCTCTGTGATCTTTATCCTCTGGTGAATTTATTTTTGATCTAGCCCCTGAAGGCCAGCATCTGACATGAGCTCCAGGCCTCTTCGAGTGTTCCCATCTTAAACACATAAGGACATGAGCCTAATTTTGAATTGTCTACAACTCCCCCACCTCCTAATGAGGCGAAGGTGTGGTCATCTTCAGGCAACATTTTGTAGTTGAGCTACAGGGGCATATGAGGTATATATTTACTAAAGGGACTCTTGTTTTCTTACCTTGTCTTCAGGTGTCTTGTCATTATCTATTTGGCATTATCTTAGGCAGATCCAGAGAAAGGCTGGCAGAGAGAATATCCACTTGGAAGGAGAACAAGTATTAGAGAGATGGGTTATGAACACAAAATACTTGAAACACCTCGAGTGGTTGGTGCCCATGGGATAAGGTGTATGGGATATTCATTGGTACAACCCAGCATTCCCAGGGTTGGAGGATCCCAGAAAGGATAAGCTTCCCTGGGCCACCCCACTAAGCTGGAATCCATTGGCAGTCTGCACATGGATGTTTCCTGTGGGTCTGCCACCTCTGACTTGCCTCCTTTTTTGTTGCTTCGCAGTGGACATCCTGATCATGGATGAGGATGAGGTCCCCAGCTGGTCCCCGACCAAGCTGGCCCCATACAAGTCTGCACCTTTTCCTGGGCCCCCAACCTGACTGTGACCTCCTGCACCCTACATCTGCACTGAGAGTGGCTAAGCTTCCACCACTGGTCGAAGCTTATGCAGCACTGACTGTGGCAAGACCTTCTCCCAGAGCTCGCACCTGGTGTAGCCCTGGAGCATTAACACAGGTAAGAAGCCATTTGCCTGCTCAGAACGCAAGCCCTTTAGCTAGATCTCCAACCTTATGCAGCACCAGCGCATCCACACAGGCGAGTATCCTTGTACTTGTCCCTACTGCGGCCACAGCTTCACACAGAATAGGGGTGCTGACTCTTCATTAACTTCTTCAAGCTGAATACGGGCATTGAGATATTAGAAGAAGGGCAGGGGGAAGAGGAAATTGATAAACTTCTGATGTTTTGTCTTCACTTCATCCAGCTGGAATTCCAGGACATCAGAAGTTCAAGCAGGTCTGCTCAGCTTGCTTGATGAGTAGATATACCAAGGCTGTGGATTCTGCAAGATACAATTCTCAAAAAATTTTACTATCAAGATAATTTTTTGTTTGAATACTGGAATCTAGTCTTCTGACAGCCTGCCTCTGTCATGTCTAATCCATATAATTCTGGGCATTTCTATGACGGTGTGTTCCCACCATCCTCCCATTCCCACCTCCCTGCTCTCAAATTACCCAACACTAGGGAATCCAAAGTTTCAGGCACCAAGGCCCTCCACTTCCACTGATGCCTGACAAGGCCACTCTCAACTACCTATACAGGTGGAGTCATGAGACCCTCCCTTTGTGTTCTTAGGCTGGAGATTTTAGAATGGCTACTCCAGCTTGTTTCTTAGGACCATTTGCTTGAAAAAATTGTTTTCCAGCCTTTTATTCTGATGTAGTGTCTGTCTCTTTCACTGATTTGGGTTTCCTGTATGCAGCAAAATGCTGGGTTCTGTTTATGTATCCAATTCATTAGCCTATGTCTTTTAATTGGGGAATTAAGCTGGACCAAACCTCTGCCTGGTCTGCTATTGTGTGGACCCCAGATCCCGCCCAAGACATTCGGGAGGGTTCATGGATCCCACAGCCAGCATTAGGTAGGAAAACCCACATACTGCCCTAAGCCCATAACTAGATGCTGTGAGGGCTCAGGTTCCAGCAGATACCCCACCTCCCTGCCCCTAGGGACTAGCACTCCCCTTCTGCCCCTCTCCAGGATCTGAGGCCTGGACCAGACCTCTGCCTGGTCTGCCTTTGTGTAGACCCTGGATCCTGCCCGAGACATTATGGAGGCTCCACGAATCCCACAGCCAGCGTTAGGTAGGAAGACCCACATACTGCCCTGAGCACATAGCTGGGTGCTGTGAGTTCTCAGATTCCAGCAGATACCCCCTCCCCACCCCTGTGGACTAGCACTCCCCTTCCGACCCTCTCCTGGATCTGAGGCCTGGACCAGAACTCTGCCTGGTCTGCTTTTCTGTGGACCCTGGATTCCACCTGAGAAATACTGGAAGGTAAACTCAACCCCGAGCCACAGAGGAACAACTGAACTCAGAGCGTCAGACAACATATCCGGATATATCCTAGAGGAGACATTGTACCCAGAACAGCAGACACCTAGCTGGACTGCTACCTTAGAGGCACCATACCCTGAGGCATCCTAGAGGTACTACTGTAATCTGTGCAGCTGGAAAAGATCACAGAGACATCTGGACCCCTAGGAGATCAGACACAAGCTAGATAACTGAAAAGGCGGGCTTCAGTCAGAGCCAGCAAGTACAGGCAGCACTAGAGTTAACCAGATGGCAAAAGGCAAGCGCAAGAACATAAGCAACAGAAACCAAAGTTACATGGCATCATCAGAACCCAGTTCCCCCATCATAGCAAGACCTGAACACCCCATCACACCAGAAAAGCAGGATTCAGAATTAAAATCACTTCTCATGATGATGATAGACGACTTTAAGAAAGACATAAACAACACTCTCAAAGAACTTAAGGAGAACACTGGTAGACAGATAGAAACCCTTAAAGAGGAAACACAAAAATCCCTTAAGGAATTGCAAGAAAATGCAACCAAACGGGAGAAGGAATTAAACAAAAACACGCAGGATCTAAAAATGGAAGTAGAAACAATAAAGAAATCACAAAGGGAGACTAGCCTGGAGATAGAAAACCTAAAAAAAAATGATCAGGAGTCACAGACACAAGTATCACCAACAGAATTCAAGAGATGGAAGAGAGAATCTCATGTGCAGATGATACCATGGAAAATATTGACACAACTGTCAAAGAAAATGCAAAATACAAAAAGCTACTAACCCAAAATATACAAGAAATCCAAGACACAATGAGAAGGCCAAATCTAAGGATAATAGGTATAGATGAGGGGGAAGACACTCAACTTAAAGGACCAGTAAATATCCTCAACAAAATTATAGAAGAAAACTTCCTTAACCTAGAGAAAGAGATGTCCATAAATATACAAGAAGCCTACAGAACTACAAACAGATTAGACCAGAAAAGAAATACTTCCTGCCACATAATAGTCAAAACATCAAATCTACAAAACAAAGAAAAATACTAAAAGCAGTAAGGGAAAAAGGCAAAGTAACCTATAAAGGCAGACCTATAAGAATTACACCAGACTTCTCAACAGAGACCATAATGAATTTGTAAATTTCTCTTTCTATCACTATGAATAATTGATTTGGAATTTTAATGGGTATTGCTTTGAATCTGTAGATTGTTTTTGGCAGGATGGCCATTTTTACTAAGTTAATCCTGCCAATCCAGGAGCATGGGAGATCTTTCCATCTTCTGAGATCTTCTTTGATTTCTTTCTTCAGAAACTTGAAGTTCCTGTCACACAGATCTTTCATTTGCTGGGTTAGATTCACTCCAAGATATTTTATTTTATCTGTGGCTATTGTGAATTGTGTCATTTCTTTAATTTCTTTCTCTGCCTGTTTATCCTTTGGGTAAAGGAAGGCTACTGATTTGTTTGAGTTGATTTTATATCCAGCCACTTTGCTAAAGTTGTTTATCAGGTTTAGGAGTTCTCTGGTGGATGTTTTAGGGTCACTTAAGTATACTATCATATCATCTGCAAATAGTGAAATTTTGACTTCTTTCCTTCCTATTTGTATCCCTTTGACTTCCTTTTGTTGTCTAATTGCTCTATCTAGGATTTCCAGTATTTTATTAAATAGGTAAGGTGAGAGTGGGCAGCCTTGTCTAGTCCCTGATCTTAGTGGGATTGCTTCAAGTTTCTCTCCATTTAGTTTGATGTTGGCTACTGGCTTGCTGTATATTGCTTTTACTATGTTTAGGTATGGGCCTTGAATTCCTGATATTTCCAAGACTTTTAACATGAAGGGATGTTGAATATTGTCAAATGCTTTCTCAGCTTCTAGTGAGATGACCATGTGGTTTTTTTCTTTGAGTTTATTTATGTAGTGGATTACATTGATGGATTTCCGAATATTGAACCATCCCTGCATTCCTGGAATAAAGCCTACTTGATCTTGATGGATAATTGTTTTGATGTCTTGTTGGATTCGGTTTGCGAGAATTTTATGGTTTTGTGGGAATACAGAGGATTAGCTAGGATTTATTGCATAGCCATAACCTATTGATAGAAATCTGTACAATTATTATCACGATGAAGATATAATTTCTTAAATGGCACCAATTTACTTTGAGTACAAATTTTAAGGTTTTCATTGGTATGAGCTTCTTATTGATATAAAAGTGAGATGAGTATTGTTACTCTCATAGGCATTGTACCAGTATAACACATTTAGAAATACAAGGCTTAGACTCAGTCCTTCTTTAGCTTTTTTTAACAGATTTGAGATGGTCAGCCTGTTAGTGAAGGGACTATAGCAAATTCATGGCTTGGAGTTTATTGTTAGGGTATTTTCTATATTTCATTTAGCTGAGTGGAGTTAACAGACAACAGTCCAGATTACCTTACATGGATAGTTGGTTTTCAAAACATCAGAAGTCCACAGAATTGACATGACAAACATTTCTGTATTAATGTTCATTTTGATTAGAACCTGTCTGCTCCTGACAGCTTCCTGTATTGAATTCTAAGAAGAAATTGAGCATCTTTGGAGTTACTCCAGTTGTGGGGAGACAGCCACTAGACAAGAATTGCCTCTTTCCATCTGCAGACAAATTACTGTCCAGAAAAGGACACACTTGCAGAATAGTCAACTGATTTTATCTGCCTAGACAGAGTAATCAGCCCTTAATAATTCTGCAGCACTAAGGTCTGTTAGATGATCCTGGACCAGAAGTTGGAAGAACAGATGCTCCAATGTCTTGTAGTAGAGGGAGTGTCCAGGTGATCAGATGTCCCCATAAATTGGCTAAGGTTTAGAACCTATGCTTTGTGCTTTTTACAATTATAGTTATCTCAGTCATTCTGGATTTCTGACAGGGTTGAAAACTTATGTTCTCATAGCCAATCCTGGCTATTTACCTTGAGAGAAATGATTTGAGTGGATGGTTTTCAGCTGACATTCATTCTAATGTCAAGGAAAAAGCCAGGCTCAGAACTAAGTGTTTTAGTTAGGATAGATGGCAGAGGTTCTGGTTAGTCAACAAAAGGATGGACTGGGTATTAGGACTATCCTGTACCTGACTGGTACAAATAGGCATAATTATGCTCTAAATGTATTTTGAGAGAAAGGTTTTATTTTAACAGGAAGGGTGCTATGTAGGAGGAGCTAAGGTGGGAGGAGTACTGAGAGGAAGAGAAGGAGTAAGGAGAGGAGGAGAAGGAGGAGAAGCTAGGTGACGAGAGAGAGAAAGAGGGGAAAGACAGGGAAGCAGATGTTCACGTATCTCCACCAGTCAAAGATAGTTGATATATCTAGGTTGTGTGGTGGGTTACACCTCTGATTGAGCATTACCAAACTTATAAAGCCTTTGATTAACATTTTTAAAAAAGTGTATAAATGCAAAAAGGAAAAGGGGGCATGGGATAGGGGCTTTCTAAGTGGGAGGGGGGAATGGGGAAAGGTGATGGCACATGAAGTGTAAATAAAATAGTCAATAAAAACGAAAAAAGAAAAGTATTTAATAAAATATTTAATAAAATATTTAATAAACTATTTAATAAAAAAAGAAACCATGTGGATTGGAATGATGTCCAGCAGCCAGGTTGTCATTATTGTCATTTCTTCTTTTTCTGGCCATTAAGATTTCTATATATGTGTGTATGTGTATGCAGGTGCAGTGCCTGCAGAGGCCAGAGGAGGGTGCTGGTGCCCTTGAAGCTGAAGTTACATGTGGTTCTGAGCCAGCTAATATGGGCGCCTTGAACCAAATCCAGTTGCAAGTGCTGTTAATTGAGAGTCATCTTTCCAGTTTTGCCTCTGGCCTCTAAAGGGAGAATTGTACTACTTGTTTTCAGTGACTTTCATGAGCTAGAGCTGTGGCAGGTGCCAGCACACAGCTCTGAGCAGTGACCATGAATCAGATTTTCTGTTTTGCCCATTAATCATAATTCATCCATGAATGAGTGACTTAGCCTGAAACTGCCTCCTTGCTTACCAGTGAGACTAAAGATGGTGGCCACCCCATAGATATGTTTCAAGAAGGAAAGGAGGCAGGCACTGATGAGAGCTGGTAAATCTCATTTCAATTTAAATAGTGGTTTCTACAATTGCTACCTCTTCACTCTCCTCTCTATACACAGGAAAAGTGGATGAGTAACAACTGCCCCACCTGTCCATGTAGAAGTATGTCTATAAAACAACAATCTTAGACTTGTCTCTTCTGTTATCTCCTTTGTCTCCCCAGGTCAGACTTATCTGGCATTCAGATGATCCTATTAGGACCCTCCTCCTCTTTTTGACATGTGTAGTGTGTGGATGTATGTATATTTGTGTGTCTGTGACTGCACATGAATGTGCAGGTGAAATGTCTCTACATGGGTGCTTGAGGCTGAAGGTTCACAGTGGGTATCTTCCTTGATCAATGTCTGTCTTTTTATTGAGGCAGGGTCTCTAATTGAACTCAAAGCTCATCACTTTGTCCAGTCTGACAAGCCAGATTGCTCTGGAGATCCTGTCTGCCTCTATAGTGATGGATGCAACCCACCAAGCCCATCCAGCATTTACAGGGGCTCTGGTGATCTGAACTCTGGTCCTCATGCTTGTAGAATGTGTTCTTCACCACAGAAGAACATCCACAGAACTTTTTCCTGGTGTGTGTTTATGCGTGTGTGGGGGGGGGGGATTCAGAGAAAGGGTGAGAGAAAGATGGTGAGACAGAGAGACATGTAGACACAGAGACAGACACAGAGATAGATAGAGACAGATAGAGACAGAGAGACACAGAGACAGAGGAAAACACAGAGATAGAGAGACACAGGACAGAGAGACACAGAGACACAGACAGAGAGACAGAGTCACACATGGAGACAGAGAGAGAGACAGGCAGAGAGACCGACAGAGAGAGTGAGAGACAGAGACAGGCAGACAGACAGAGAAAGAGATAGACAGACAGAGACAGAGACAGACAGGGAGAGACAGAGGCAGACACAGAGAGACAAGGAGGACAGACAGGTAGAAGACAAGATCTCATTGTATTCCCCAGGCTGATTTTAGACTTAATAGGATCCTTTTGTTTTAGCCCCTTGGGTGCTTGTCATATTCAACTATACCCTATTGGGTATTATAACTATATACCTGTGCCACCAATGTATACCTGTGCCACCAAATGGTCCGCTTTGGGCTTGGCCAACCAAGAAGGAAGTCATAGGTCACTGAATGAGTGGGTACCTGTAACTGTGGGGTCAAGTGTGGATTAACCTACTTGGGTCATATAGGTGTCACACACTAAAAGAGCTTTGTTAGGACCAAGATCTTTGGCTGACACACTAGGCTCCCTTTCAACAGAAGGGCTGCCATGATTGAATGAATGGGGTTTCTCGTATGCCCCAATATCAGGACATTCACCAGTCCCACCCATCTCTGGGGCATCTCACATGCAACAGAGTCATGGAGTGAGAAGGGAGACTCACATCAGATTCTTCAGTGAACACTTTGAGCTGTTCAAGTCATCCCTGAGGGATATCATACTCTTTACTCCCACCTTATATTTAGCCAGGCTGAGACACTTTAGGCTGGTGGTTGGAAGAAGGAGTGTGGAGATGATGCCATAACCAGCGAGGGTTAACTCACAGGAATCCAACCTAGAGAGGGGCAGCACAACATTATTTTCTTGTCCCTCTTGGGTAACCCTCTCTCCACTTAGCTGCTTAGGAACTGAGGTGACTGCTCAGTTTCTCTTCTTTCTCTCTTTCTCACAGTAGCCTGTCAACACTGTCACCCAGCACACCACACCCCCATAGATGCAATATGCCATCTCTATTTGCTAAATGGAAACAAAAACCACGAGGCTTGCGTGTTCTCAATGGATAAAGTTGCTCACCACCTATACCAAAAACCTGAGTATGATACCAGGACCCATACAGTACAAGAAAAGAACGCATTGCTCCTGAGTTGTTCTCTGACCATACACATGCTACATGTGCACACAAAATTAAATCTAATTAAAAAACCCCAAAAAGTGTCAACTCCTCAGCATGCCTTGATGGAAAACTCTTCACAAGATGGCCTGTGTCAGTTCTCATTGAGAAAGTTCACCATAGTTATATAACCATTACAAAACAAACAAACAAACAAACAAAAAAAACAAAAAAAAAAAACGCCTGAAGTTACCTGTGACCTCCTTTTTGAGACTAGGCCTTGTCTTAGCCCAGGTTAGCCTCCAAATTGCTAAAAAGCTGAGGCTGATTCAGTCCTCTTGCCTCTGCCTCTGGAGCACTGGGATTACAGGTTTGAGCACTGTGCTTGGGCTTGTGCACCTGTGGGGACTGAACCCTGCACGTCTTGTATGATCTATGAGCCCTTTACCAGCTCAGCTGTTCTACCTTCTTTCACTTTACCACCCCACCATCTTTTCTCAAGACAGGATCTTGCCAGACAAAAGCAGGTTGGGTTCAAATTGCCTTTCCTATGACTCAGCTACCACAGTGTTAGCTTATAGGTATATACTTGTTTTTAAACATTCACATTTTTTTCTTCAAGACAGGGATCCTCTGTGTAGCCCTGGCTGTCCTGGAACTCTGTAGACCAGGCTGGCCCTGTATTCAGAAATCTGCCTGTCTCTGCCTCCCAAGTGCTGGGATTAAAGGCGCGCGCCACCACTGCACAGCACCATTTTTTATTTCTTAATGTGTGTGTGGGCACACACATGTGCCATAATGGGCATGTGGTCAAAGGACAACTTTTGAAAATTCCCAATTCTCCCTCTACCATATGGAGCCTGGGAATTAAATTCAGGGCGTCAGGCTTGGTGGCAAACTTTTTTATCTCCAAGGCCACCACACTGGTCTTGTTTGTAATGTTTACAAAACACTAGATACTTATAAACATGGATGCAATATTTATATTTTAAAATCTTCTGTTTGAAATGCTCAGTTTTCTGGCATGTAGCCCATTCCTTAGTCCTGTCTCCCATTCCTACTATAGCATTGCCAATCACTACTGCACCCACCTCCAGAACTTCTCCATCTCTATCCAACCCCCTAGAATGGTGGTTCTCACCCTTCCTAATGCTTTGACCTTTTAATTCAGTTCCTCATATTGTGGTGATCTGAAACCATAACGGTATTCTGTTGCCACTTCATAACTGTAAATTTTCTACTGTTATCAATGAATCATAATGTAAGTATCCAATCTGCAGGTTATCTGATATGCAATCCCTAGAGGGCTTACCACACACAAGTTGCTGTAGTTTTGCCAACTTCCTGGAAATTATTCCAAATTTTAAAGTAAAGAAATCACACATTCACCTCAGAGTCTCCAGGGAGCACCTTGGATGTCTCAGCGTATCACAGGCTAACTTCATGTCATCATCCGTCATGGGAGTACTCCCTAGATTGAGGGACTTTAAATTCGGATTGCTAACAAGCTTCCAGAGATATTGCAGGCCAGACACTATTTCTGCACTCTTACACCTGCAGAAGTGGAGGTGGGGTGTGAGAGAGAGAGAGAGAGAAAGAGAGAGAGAGAGAGAGAGAGAGAGAGAGAGAGAGAGAGAGAGAAGAGTCATATTAAATTGTTCATTTAATAATTAATCAAATTTAATCAATAACACACTTTGGTTTTACCTACCTAGCTAGCACTCAAAGCCGTATCTCTTTGCACATTGCTCGTTTCTGATTCTATGCTGTGTGAAAGTCTTCTGTCACTAAAGTGATGGGACTGGAGCCCTTTGCAAACACTTCTGTCAGTTAAGTTTTACTTTTCTGTGATGGGCTCTAATTTATCCTAAGCTGGTCTCAAACTCACTATGTAGCTGAGGGTGAAGCTGAGCAGCTTTTTAACACTCTTAAAGGTTTTTGTGTGCATGACCATTCAGGTGCACATGGGGGCCAGCAGAGGGCACTAGCTCATGAGAGCTGGAGTTACAGGCTAGGAACCCAGCTCTGGTCTTCTGCAAGAAGCTAAAGACCTTGGACTTTAGGTTCACCTGCCACCACTTCCCAAGTGATAAAGCTAGACTCTGGGGAGGAGGACCCTCAGTTGAGAAAATGCCTTAATCATATTGTTTTCTAGGAAATGTCAGTTGGACATTGTTGGGAAAGTAATGATTGATGTGTGAGGAACCAGAGCACAGTGAGCAGTGCCACACCTGGGCAGGTAGTCCTGGATCTATAAGAAAACAGACTGGGCATGCAATGGGGAGCAAGCCAGTTAAGAAGCATTCCTCCATGACTTCTGCTTCAGTTTGTGCCCTGACTTATCTCAATGAGTCTGGTATGACCCGAGAGTTATGAACGAAAACTCCTCCCCATGTAGCTTTTAGTCATTGTCTCAGTTGGGATTCCTATTGGTGTGAGAAAACACCATTGCTACAGCTTGCAGCCTATCATCTCAGGATGTCAGGGCAGGAACTCAGTGCATACATTAGCAACTGAGAACTTGACCAGCACCAAGCTGGATGTCATGTGGGATTTCCCCTGACTTGAGAGGGCAAGTTAAAGAGTGGGCTTTTTCTCTAAAGTAGAGCTGGGATTCATCCTCCCTCCCCAAGATACCTGGCATCTGTAGCAGGCTCAGATTTGTATCAGTGTTACAGCATGAGGCTGCCTCTAAAAGGCAGTGTTTCTTACAAGAGGTCAGATTCACAGCTTGAGGCAAACAGGCCATGCCACCTTCCTGCAGCTCTCACTGAGACAGAGTTAAGTGATCTGTGCTGGGACTTGACAGCTCTCAACTGGGCCCTTCATGCTCCTTGTCACATATGCTATGATGAAATAAATCATGTGATGGGAAACTTCTTACAACTCCTAAAAGCCAGACTTTTCCTTTGTTCTTGGGATTTGGTCCAGAGACACTTCTCAGAGGGATTTGCTGAGATATGTTAATGAAGGACACATTCTGAAGGGACTCCTTTGCACTCAACCCCAACCTCCCCCTTGTGATGACTTGAGCATACTCTCTCATTAATATGTATGTGTGTACACCTGCACGACTGTAAATGTTGTTTGGCTGTTTTGTTTGACTGCTTGATGGAGATAACCTGATTGTAGATATTGGGATTTCCAAGAGGAACCAAATGACCCTATTCAGCAGAAAGTTGTCTCAAGAGGTCTATACTCCTTTTGTTCTCTTTTTTCTTGAGTACTTCATATTAGGTGGTTGGGACAGATTGGGGTTTAGTAAGTTTTGGAAGGTTGGTGGATAATAGAACCCAATAAAGTACCCCTGAAGTATAATTATAGGTAAGGGAAAACACAGATCAACCTGGAGAGATCAGTGAAAGAGAAGTTTCTTAATCACTTAACTGATTAAACTACACTTAGAAACTATATCTTGTTTCTTTACTGTGCGTGGGCATGTTCAATCACAGATCTGAGGAAGCCAGAATACAGTAAGTAGGAGTTTGTTCTCTCCACTATGAAGGCCCTGAGGCTTGAACTCTGGTAATCAGTTCTAAGTGGCAAGTGTTTTACCTGTTTTGCTTCCTCTTATGGCCTTTGTTATGATCAAGACATGGTGCTATAATTTTGTCAGTTTCAATGTTGGTGGAAGTCTGTCAAAAGGGACATGAGGCCTCAATATTAATTTTGTAATTCAGTGTGAATCTATTCCTCAATGTAGAATATACAGACTGCTGTTTCCTAATTTATTATTTCAAGCTCTTTCACTTTAACTGTCATTAGTAACTTTCCCATCAAATTGGAAGTGAAGTGTTAAATGGGTTGGATAAATTTCTCAGTTTGGGGCTGGAGAGAGAAGGCTCAGCAGGTTAGTTCCCTGGCCAATTTGGCACTGGTGCAGAGCTTGGTCCTTAGAAACTATATTTATAAGATTTTCTCTGTTTGTAACTCCATCTCTAGGGGTATGGCACTCATTCTTCTTAAGGGCAGGGAACCCACATAAATACATGCACATCCAACACACATAAACAAAATAAATGCTAAAATATTTCTTTGATCACAGGAGTAAGTACCACAAGTCATATTTTGAGGGTCATCACACTGACAGCTATAACCACTCCAGATATTTATCTTGTGTCTCTGCTCACAGATATTTATCTTGTGTCTCTGGTCAGTTTCAAGCAGCTGCAAAGGTTACATGCTTGATTTTGGTCTTCGGAAAAAATAATTTTGTGACTGAGGAAGCAACTGACAGACAGGATGACAGCTTTTCATTCTCATTGTTCTGATACCTGTTGTCTCCTGTCTGATTTGCAGGTGTTACTGATGATTGGAAACACATTTGCACTATGGCCCAGAGGGAAGAGTTTGCCATGATCTTTCAGGAGAAGGTGTACAGTCTGGATCTTGGTATCCTTCTTGGTCCTGGATGTTAAACCTCTTAATGTTCCTGAGCAGTAGCTGCTTTTGTCTCCTTTACTCTTTCCTCTTGATGTGTTGAGCAGTAGTGAGTACCATGACTTGTTCATACAAAAGATGTTTAACATATATTTATGGAAAAAATATTTTAATGGAACTAATGATGATATATTCTGTGTTAAACATTTTTAGTGGCTCTGGCTTTCAACAGCTGAGAAGCACAGAACAAGGATCCTTAGGATCTCTGAAGATCAACAGTAAGGGAGAAATTGTGGGGAAGCCTGCAATCAAAACTTCAGCTACATGCCTCACAAAGAGAGGAGAATCCATTAAAAAGCTGTGAAAGGTGATACAAATAAAATTTAGAAGATAAAAGCCAACAAAAGTGGCCACCAGCATCAGGATAGTATGGGTTGCTCTGGTCTCAGCATGGCCTCTGCGGACTTGATTGGGAGTGAGGATGTGCTGCATTCGCTGGTGATGTCTGTGGAGGAGAAGCACCATGGAGACACTGGTCCAGATCATGATGCTCATGAATATGGCATCATGGGCAAACTGCAAAAAGACAATGCCTACACTGAATCCAGAAGTGGAACAGAACAACTTGTTTTTAGAGTCAGAGTTATTATCTGTAATCTGTGACCCAGTGACCTTAATTGGAATGTAGATGTTACTTAAGACACTGAAGAACCAACAGCTATAACAAGAATAACTTGCCAAATTTGGGACAAATCCTCTGAGTAGAAGTTTACCTCTATTAAGAGGAACAACAGTGACAAACTGATTTATACTCAGGACAGAGGTGGAACACAAGTTTGTGCTTCTTACAACCAGACGAGTGAAGAATTCCAATTTACATTTGAGGTCAGTTGGACGATATCTTTGAGCAAAAGTCATAATTTTGTTTGGAAATATAGTGAGGAAGAGAATCAGGGCATTGGCCACAGCCATGTGGCTTAAAATCACCTGTGTGGGCCTCTGTTGAGAACCAGTGAAGACTGGAGATACATTATGGAGAAACAGAAAGACATTGGCTACAGTCCCAACTCCAAACTGGCAAAGCAAGAGGATCTGAAGAGTCACTTCCTCAGTGGTTTTCAGGGAGTTATCATGAGCAGATATGGAGAGGGCTTTACTTGACTCTGCAGTCATGATTAGGTCCTCGGGTTTGTTGTCCTCGGGTTCTGTTCTATTGTCCATATTTACCACTAGATTTGGGATGATTTTGTCTCTTGATAAGTGAGACACTATTTTATCATAATACAGGAACTTTGCCCGGAGTACAATGCATGCACAGTAACTCAGAATAAAATTTTATACTTATTGAATTACTTTTCTTTTGAGATAAACTGCACTGCAACTACATCTTTATGGTTACATAGTTCAATAACCTATACAATAACACATATTTTTTAACAGACCATGGGCCTTTACATCTGGATAAAGACAGGAAAGAGATCAGTATGAGTATGTGATTCCATCATCAGAAGTCAATACAGTAGGAGGGAGGGGAGGCTGCCAATGGGATGTAACTTACTCAATAAAATCACTTAATCTATAGTAAATTAAAGAGTCCATCATCAGATTTTATCATTTGTATTCAATATTATTAGGAGTGAGAGGAATCTAAAAATGGAATGTACCTTAATTGATTAAATAACATATTCAATAAAAGAAAAGAAAAATGAACCATAAAATAATTAATAAAAATTTTTATATTAAATTAAAATGTGCTGGGCAGTGGTGGCACAAACCTTTAATCCCAGCACTTGGGAGGCAGAGACAGGCAGATTTCTGAGTTCTAGGACAGCCTGGTTTACAGAGTGAGCTCCAGAACAGCCAGGGCTATACAGAGAAACCCTGTCTACAAAAACAAAGAGAAAATAAAGTAAAATGTTTAAAATAATGTGTATTTTAATAACATGTATGACTACATATGTTAATCAATAAGGTTTTGTTACTGAATTCAGTTGTAGAAAATTAAGTTTTTGGCTTTTGAGAAATGTTTTGTGCTACTGATCCACACAACAAAGTACCAAATATTTCTGATATAGCCACCTGTGTACTGGTTACACAGATAAACATAGGTTTACATATGTATCCTCCATGTGAAAAAAAGAAAACACTTGCTAAGAAGATTCATTCATTGATTGTTTTCCTGATCTTAATTTTTGTTCTATAATGTCATGTGTCAGAATCTTACCTTGAATCATCTCCAGCTTTCCTCCAAAATTATTACTGCTATCACTATTATACTCTTGTAGAGGGATGTTGGTCCGCATTCTACTTGTTTATATGTTTTCTAAAGGACCAGAGAACCTCCATTTATCAAAGTTCAACATCTCACATACAGATGTCACATTGAATGCTGTTTTCTGCTGAATGTTAATCCAGAAATCATACACTGATTTGAGGTGGAAACAAAATATTAAAGTACTTGAGTTAAACTGCAGTCTTCAAAAATAATGCTTCATGTTGGCTTCAGAAGATAATGTACACTGAAGAAGGGAGAAGAGAATTTAAGCAGAAGTCTCTGGTTCAATGAATCCCACCTTCTGAGCATAGTCACAGTGAGCATCCTCACTGAAGGCCAACTCCAGAACACAGATCCTGTAGAATCATATCTCATGACATTTGTTCCAATGAATGGTTCTCTGTGTCCCTCTTTGTCAGAGAAATGATGCAAGGGCATCCACAATGGTTTCTTATCCTCCTTGCGGTGCTTTGAAGGTAACCCACCAGAGTACAGGTTTTCCAGTCTCAAAATAATAGCATATGACATCCTTCAGAGAGATTATTATTGTCTCATATGTGACGTCAGGGCATTTGTCTACATGGTGTCTTTTTGTGGTATCTCTGATAAAGGAAAATCATTTTTCCCCAGAGCAAATCTCCGTTTTTATTTTATGATGCTTAATAATGATGCCTACAAGTTTAACAGATTTTAATTAGTACCTGGGCAGAAGTGAGCGAAGGGTTTTCATGTTTCCTTTGGGAAAATCTAAGTTCTGAATTGATCTTGTAGTCAGATGTGAATTGGGACACTCAAGGGTAGAACAAGGGACTCATTACGTGCATTTCTCTAGAGTACTTTCCTCCCGACCATTTAACTCTTGCAAAATATGCTGACACGAAGTCGTTTGAGAAAACTGGCATCCTGTCATTCAAATTTTGTAATTCCCCAGGAATCTGCCTCATTTCAACTTTTCCCATGTTTATCCCAGGACACATACTTCTGACAAATTTACTAACTGAAGCTGCTCTTTTCCACCTAGATCCTGGGCTTATTCTAATAACCAATTTTTTTTTCAGGTAGATTGTGACTTGTTTTCTGAGATACTCATGAATCTTTATCAGAAGTCGAGTATATACTTTGTTGGTATGTGGGAAACTGCAGTGTAAAGAAGGAACCGTGTATACAAAATCAATGACCTAGAGTCTGCAATCATTAATAAATAAATAGATCCAACCACACTCATTTCTGTTCTAGGTATAATAGACTAGTAGAGACTCTGTTTTGATCTTCAATGAGAAAATATAAAAATTCTTTTTATAAATATAAGAATTGCATGTTCTAAACCTTTATTGAAATTCATACCTGCAGCAAGATTGTGTAAGGCACAGTCAAAGAACATGCACCTTGATGTGTAGAAAACAAGTTATTATGGCAAAAATATTTGTTACTAATGAAATAACCAGCATTTGTAAGAGATATATGTGGAAATATGACAAAAAATTATAACTTGTCATTACCTTACATTTGTTCATGATAAGCATACAACCATGATTTTAATTGTGAAATTTTTGTTGACAAATTGAAAAGTACACACACAATGTGGAATAACCTTAAATGTCAGAAATTTATAAGAGTCATGGCATGTTGAAAAATAGGAGATAGAATACAGTGTTATAAGTGATCAATAGTGATAATGGAACATGAAGTGTAAATTTCAGTGTATATAGGAGAGAAAGCAGACAAGAAAGTATGGAGAGGAATCACTAACACTAAGTGTCTTTTGAAAAATGTTAAAGAAACACTGCTATTGGGGCATTCTGTAATGTGTTCACATGCATGTTTCAAATGAGTTTTAGTAAACCTGCACTATACTAGGTAGACAGTTCCCCACGTAGACATTAATTGAGGTTGAATAATGTCCACCTTTATTCCAGTATTTGGTGACTTCTTTTTCTAGCTGCTTGATAACTCTCAAAGCACAATCTACTTCACCCCTAATCATTACAGGCTATTACCACTAGTGCTGGTGCTTCTGTAAAACTTGGTGGCTAAAGACACCATACACTCCTGCCCACAGGAAGATCATTTTTGTTTTCCCAAATTTTTAGCTCAGTTTACCCATGTGAGGTTGTCCTCCATAGGTTCACTCACTAAATATATTTAGTACAAATACAATCCCATTAACCACAGAAATTGTAGACAGTGCACCTACATTTTTTCCAGGTTTTATGTTAGTGCTTGGGCTCTGAGCAGACATGAGAGCAATATCTTATAACTTTGCAAGATCATTGATAGAATATGTATCAAAAGTTAAATTGGGGAACCAGGTACCTATGGAGTCCATTTTGTGCTGATATTTGAGCACATTTTCACTAGAAGCAACACTAAGGACCCGAGTCTAATTCTGAGGCAGGTGAAGCTTGTTTATGAGAAAGTGATAGTAGTTAAATGTAGGTCCATAAAAATTATAGGCATTGCACCTTGAGTTTTATAAGAGTGTCTTTTTCCTTGAGGGCCTGCCCTTTGGGTAGGATGTTCCCTGAGTCTGGGTGTGGTTCAGCCATGGGAGCATGTATGATAAAGTCAAGTAGTGATCCTGTCAACTTTGAGAGCAGTGAGAGCAGTCAGCAAAACTATGTATTGTCCTTTCTGGTGTGGCTGCAAGGATAGCTTCTGATGTCTTACAGAACACCAGAACATCATGAGTCTGGCAATTTTGCAGCATAGGTGGATGAGTAACCTTGTAGACTGTTGCGTGCCATGGCCAGTCTTCCTTTGCCTGTGGACAAAAGTCTCCACAGAACATATTGACAAGTGATCAAGGACATATCAAGAACATATTTGAGAGTGATTTCATTAAGCACATATCTCTTAAGATAGAAAGTACAGGTCTAGGTCTTCCATACATCATTTCAAAAGAGGTTAATCCCAAAATAGAAAGAATATTTTAGACCATACATAGGGTGAAGGGAGGAGAGCTATGAAGTCCATTCCCTTCTGCATTGTTAATTTAGTAAGGGTCTGTGGGTCCCAATTCCTGAAGGCTTCCTACAAATATCTCTGGCCTGGCAGGGTGTGGATGTTTGGGCCAAGGGGATCGAGTGGGAGCAGGGAGGGTGAATTGTTTCTGCTGCCTCCACTGCTGCCTCTGCCCTCATCTCCCGTGTCTCTGCTGTTGCCACCCATTTACTCCCGGATGCTGCACCTCTGCATTTACTGCCACCCATTTACTCCCGGATGCTGCACCCATTTACTCCCGGATGCTGCAGGTCTGAGTGCATCCTCACCAGCACTTTCATGACACTGGGGGAGTGGTATGAAGTGGAGCCTCTCTGTTTCTGCTTGAATTTACCTGTGGCAGCATCATTGCTTGTGCTCACTGGCCATCTGGATATCGTTGAAGAAAAGGCTATTCAGATCTTTTGCTGGGGTGGGGTTTGTGTGTGGTCTGTGTTTGTGCCCATGCATGTAGATGCTAATGAGTGTGAGCACACGTGGAGACTGACTTCAGTCTGTTCTCTATTTAAATATTTATTTACTCATCTATTTAACGTGTACAATATATATCTGTTTATGTGTGCCATGTATATGCAATTACCAGAGGCCAGAATAAAACATTGGATCCTCTGTTTGGAAGTGGAGTTACAGGCAGTTGTGAACGGCCATGTGGGTGCTGTAATCCAAACCCGAGTCTTTTTCACTGAGCATCTCTCCAGCCCCTTTACCCTCTTTTTGAGGTGGGGGTCTTGTTGAACCTGGAGTTCACCCTTTTGGGTAGATTATTTAGTTGGCCTTGTGTGGAACAGTGGGCTGTGGGACACCACTAGGGGCCTGGTAGAACACTCTCTTGAGAGTTTCTATTGGAAGAGCTGTTGGCTATGCTCCCAACCCATGGATTTTCCTCATGACTCCCACAGTCCTTGGCTTTGAAAGCTGCCCTTATTTTTGCATTTCTTGCACATTGACCTTACAAGACAACTAAACTTTTCCTATAAATGGCCAGATAGTGCCACCCTAAATTGTCATTCATATAGGTGACTCAGAACCTTTGAAATGTGACCATTTGAAGGGAGACATCATGGTGTCAGTAGGAAGAATTTGGCTAGGCAAGCAAACCAGTCCAAGCAGCACAGGTTAGGCTCTGCATCCTTGCCTGTAATCCTGACAGCTCTCCTTGGAGTATCAGTTTCCTTGGGGGTTGATTCACTGCCTGGTCAGTATAAAAAGTTTCCTGGTTTGGGGAAAGAGGCTGTCCTCTCTGACCACTGAAGACATTCTTCAGGTGAGAGTGAGTAGAACACAGGCAGGTTTACCCAACCTCTTGCCTACAGCCAGCCCTCCTTCCTGCAGGAATTTGGATGGAGCTGGGAATTCCCAGCTGCTTAAGCTTGTTCAGTGAGAACAGGGTATCACAATTAGCAACTGCCTCTCACAGGCCAACCCTCTATTCAACCTCTTTGACTCCTGGCAGTACCTACAGCTCAAGTCTGCCCCCTTACCTCTCTTAGGTACTTGTGAACTTCTTAAAAATTTTACTTTCTATTAAAAGTATTTGTGAGCTGAAAATGTGCTGTTAGTTATTATTATTATTTATTACTACTACTCCTACTATTTTTCCCCTGAGAGAAGAGTTCTCTGTGTAACAGCCTGGGCTGTCCTGGAACCCACTTCATAGACCAGACTGGCCTTGAACTCAGATTTGCCTGCCTCTGTCTCCCTAGTGCTGGGATTAAAGCTGTGTGCCACTCCTGCCACTCCTGAAAATGTGTTGCTTTAAAGCAAGCACACAGTTGGGTGATATATTAATATATTCAGAGTTGCATATCAGTCACCACTGTCTAATCCTGAATGTTTCCATTAACTGTCAGGAAGCCCACACCTCTTCATGGTCACTGCCACTTCTGTCCTCCCACTGCAGCCACTCACTAGTCTGCTTCTTGTCTGCAGACTTCTCTACAGAGTCCATACCCATGGACTCCTACACCATGTGACCCTGGTCTTAGTGACCTTGAGTACTTCACTCTCACTGGATCTTGTACCACATGACTGTGTTTATTTGATCCTCAGCTAAGTGATCTTGGTCAGTTCATACACAGAAACCTATTCCTGGAGACTTTGGACTCTGATGTTTGGCAGTTCATGCATATGGAGCCATATACCACGTGACTCCTGGCTTAGTGACCTTTGGCATTTCTTGCAACCATGTTGCCCTGGACTTAATGACCTTGGGAAGTCCATGCATATGGAGTAATAGGCTTAGTCCTTGTTTCTTTCTCTAGCATTTGGTGTTGCTTTTTAGCTGCCACACATAGCATTGCATGTCTGTCCACTCATGATGTTGTGCAGATGGGAGGTTTCTTTGGGTATATGCCAAGAATGGGACTATAAGGTTACTTGATAACTGCTTACCACTTGAGAAATGGGCTGTTTTCCAGCAGGACAGTGCCATCTGACAGTTCCCCAATGTACTTGCAAGTTCTCCTTGTGGAGTTCTCTTGTTTGTTTCACTTTAAAGACAAGATCTCATGTAACCCAGTAGTTTGGGATGCATTATGTAGCTGAGGTGTGCCTGGAAATTCTAATCCTCCTGCCTCTACTTCTCAGGTGATGGTATTAACAGGTGTGCGCCACTCCATCTAGCTTCCTTTGCAGTTTTGGTATTCGTGATGTGCCCCCTAGGGACCTGGTAGTGTTGGGTCTTGTGTAGGGGAGACAGAACTTTCTCTTTCCTAGAGTTCACTGCTGGGTCTGAGAAAGAAGCTGACATAAAGCAGATGGACTGGAAGAGAGTTCAGGTGCCTCCTTACATGTATGTGTATCATGTGAAAGCAAGGCCTCATGGGTGGTTGGGCCTGGTGTTTGTTCTGTGCTGGTGACTAGAGCTTTATCATGGAGTGTGGATGGGGAGGATTGTTTGTGTCCTTGGCTTTTTTCTGTGATAAGATAGTTTACTCCCCTGGAACAGGAAGGCCATGCTTTAAGAGGAAGCTATGTTCTTACTTCAGGAAGAAAAGGGAGTCATTCCTGTCTCCACAGACCTTGAGCTGAAAACATTCCTTGCATGATAATGTGTTCTGGTGGGGTTCTGCCATTTTGTCAGCTTTTGCCCACGCAGCTGCCTATTCTGTTGTATAGTCCCTAAGGTTGTCAGATGAGGAAAATGAATAGAATGGAAGAGATTTGGACTGAACTGCTATGAGCAGAAGGACCATATGTGTGTTTGTTATACACTTATGACCCATGACTGTCTTATCCGGACACCCCTGCCACAACTACCACCATTCATCTGGTCTGTGTAGAATAGACTCCTGTGGTTTGCTGACATTTTGTCCAGTCTCCTAGGTTTTCCCCTTTAAACCTTGCCGCTCTCTCTCCCAGTACCTTCTGGAGAGGTCAACATGTGTCAGTTTTATAAGCCTTTCATGCATCTCTTGGGCCACATAAGCCACCTTGTGCACATTCACAGAGCTGTTCAGACCTTTCTGCACCAAGTGGAGTCCACTTGGTTGTGTTTGTTCTTTTTGTGTACTTCCTCCTCCTGAGGCAGGACCAAGTACTGGGATTCATCAAATTTTGTCTTTTAAGTTTCTGCTTGGCCCAGCTTCATTCACCTGTGTTTTCATCCATACCATTGTTCTCTGGAGCACTTGGGCTTCCTGGTGCTGCTGTAGGTGCTGGAGGTTCCATGGGTAGTGCTGGCCTAGGAATAGATGTCTGAGGACAGACTAAATTGGTATAACATGAAGGGGCACTAGAATTGAGGAGCTTAAAGTGTCTGTAGACAGGCCTTTTGAGGAGGTGACTCTCACTTCAAACATATTATGGCAGGGGCAGCTGTCATCACATGCTTAAAGGCTCTCAGGAGCCAGGAGGAACAAAGCTGAGGGGGCTCAGGTGGCTGGACTGGTAGAGAACCTGTGGTTCAGGGAGTTCTCAAGTGTGGATAGCTTCTGCAGCACATTAAAGATGGCGCCTACTGCCTTAGCCCTCTTGGGGTAAACAAGTCCTTATTTGGTGAGGAGGCTGCACTTGCCAGTAGCCTGATCTCTCGTCATGGGTGTCAGCCTATGGTGGAGCGGAACATAGTATGGGCTGATGGGCAGTCCACTGTAGGCTACTTAAGCTGCACTCGTGGGAGGCATGGGGGCACACCCTTGATTCTGTAATTGAAAGTCATTCCTGAGTAAAACTGTTGCTGGAAGGAACTGGTGTGCTAGTCTTTCTTCCCTGCTGGTCAGGGTGGTTGGCGCAGCACAATTGGTGGCCCGTACGGGGATCTTCTCTGAGTGAGTTCCCAGAGTTCCAGAACCAGGGACAGACAGGGCGATCGATCGGTAAGTGGCCGGTAAGTGGGGCCCATCAACAGACAAGGTCCTTGGAAGGAGGCAGCGTATGTTAAGGCTCTCGGAAGAAGGCGAATAAAAGTGAAAGTATAACGGCTGAAGGATTGTGCTCGTGCCAAGAGGGATCTTTTACTTAGCTGTGGTTTTGACATGCCACGAGCGTTGCCACTAAAATGGGGACCTCGCTGTCCTCCCCAGTTAAGGTAGCTCTTCATGAGCTTCTTGATAGTAAAGGCTTGAAATTTAAAGATCAAGCTTTGGAGCAATTTCTTAGTGAGGTGGAAATGTTGGCTCCGTGGTTTGCAGTGTCAGGAAACCTGTCATTAGCCTGCTGGGATAAATTAGGAAGGGATCTGGACCGAGCATGGGAGGAGGGTAATCTGCAGGACAAAAAGGGAAAGACGGGGGTGCGAGGGATCTGGAAGGTTATTCGCACCTGCTTGACTAGTGAGGAGTGTGTTCCTGCCATTCAAGCAACAATGGAAGCATTAGAGCAAGTGAAAGAGATGTGGTCAGAGACTCGATCTACTAGCTCAAAACAGTCAAAAGAGAGAGAAAAGGGAGGAGTACGAGGAGTCTGGAAGCTTGTATGTAGCTGTCTAGAGGATGAAAGATGCTGCCTAGCGCTAGAGAAAACAACTGAAGCACTAGAACAGCTAAAAGAGGAGGAAATCTCTGAGGGTGAATTAGAGAAACTAGAAATAGAAACGAAACTGGAAATAGAATCAACTGCACCAGGGCCGCCCTGGCCGCCTCCGAACAATCCTACTGGAGGTTTGGGAAGGAGTTTTTGTCTTGAGGCCTGGAGGGAGTTAAGAGCACAATATTTTATGGTTGCTATTTGCATTAATGGCTTAAACTGCTTCTTTAAATTTCTTGCCTGGATTTATACGGGTTCAGCAAGTATGTTCTCAGAAGCTATACACTCATTATCTGATACTTGTAACCAGGGTTTGCTAGCACTAGACATCAGCAAGTCTATTCAAACACCAGATTCTTCTCACCCATGTGGCTTTTCAAATATGCACTATATTTCTTCATTGATTAGTGGTGTTGGTATTTTCATGATGGGTGCAGGACTCTCTTGGTATCATCGAGTCATGGGATTGCTTCATCCTCAACAAATGGAATCCCTCCTATGGGTGTATTGTATTTTAGCAAGATCTTTGGTGTCTGAAGGAGCAACACTTCTTGTTGCCATAAGTGAACTTCACAGGAGTGCTCAGGCCAAGGGCACGTCATTTTATAAGTATATCATGGAAAGACGTGATCCGAGTACAAATGTCATTCTGTTGGGGGACGCTACAGCTGTTTTAGGAGTGATAATCTCGGCTACCTGCATGGGCCTTACCTCCATAACAGGCAATCCATTGTATGACAGCCTGGGTTCCTTGGGTGTGGGCATCTTACTAGGTGTGGTCTCGGCATTCCTCATCTATACTAGCACAGAAGCACTCCTAGGACGATCTGCGGCTGATTGACATGCTCACCCTGAGCCAGCAGAAAAAGGTTTGATATTCTAACAGGAAAATGGCATGGTCCAGACCCAGTGTTGGTGTGGGTGAGAGGTTCTGTTTGTGTGTTCCCGCAGGACCGACATGACCCTATCTGGGTGCCGGAGAGGACGGCACGAAGATGCTCAGTGGCTGGTTTTTCTTCTCCTTCTCCTGATGGCGAGACCCACAATGATGCAGACAAGATGGGGGGATCCTGTCAGTGTTTCTGAGACCAATGCCAATACAACCTGATGCCCAAGTTTTTCCCCGCTTTTTTTTGCCAGTAATGCTAGTTTGGAGTTACCTTATAGTGAGTTAGGAGTAAGTGAGAATAGAAGTGTAGATTTGTTAGGTAGCCTTTGTTTTTTATCAGTTAGTGGTATAAGTGAATAGAGTGATTGCATTCTATTGTATAATCAAACAGCTGTTTGGCTGGATAAGGACTCTAAGGGCAATAGTACCATTCCCTCACAAGCAAAGTGGTCTCCCTTTTGCAAAGGAATTAAGTCAGGAGAAACCTTGTTGCCTTGGACAGGCTGCCAAGCCTGTAAAGTGGCATGGGCTAAAAAAGGATTCTTTACTTACTCCCCTTATATTTTGGCCACCTTTAATGCCACCTATGGAGGTTATAATTTTACCTATCAAAATCCAAACCAGTATTCTCCCTCCAATCCTTTTGATCTTAGGCTATTGTGTGGAGTAAATGGTAGTTGTACTGATTTGTCTCCCATGGCCATGATAAAAGGAGGTGTGGTAGGGAATGCATCCTTTGGTTGGAATCACAGCTGCCATCTCTTTGAGTCAGTCAGTACAAACTGTTAATGCCCTCAACAATTTGTCAGGTGGCTCAAGCTTTGGATATTCAAACTCAAGTGAACGCTCATCTTCAGGGAGGTATTATGATTCTCAACCAGAGAGTTGATTTGGTTCAAGAACAGGTGGACACGCTTTGGCAGTTAGCCCAATTGGGATGTGAGTGGACTTCAATCCCTTAGGATAATATCTCTCGAGCAGCTAACTTGTCTTAAGCTCTGTCTCAACAGCTAGCAGGCAATTGGTCCCTAGGGTTTGACTCCCTGATGCAAGATGTCACTGGCATCCGCACTATTCTCGTGGATCCTTCAAGCAGTTCATCATATAGGAGTGTTAGCAGTTGCCCTAGTGGGTGCCTGTCTGCTCTGCTTGTTTTGTCTCTGTCATATGGCTAAATCTCAAAGATGAGAGAGAGCCCTGGTGGTGCGTGCCTCTCAAGCCATTGAGGCTGGTGTCTCACCTCAAGCTTGGCTGACAGCTTTGAAGCAGTAACTCTCTATAACCCCTTATATTCAGGATTGGACAGCCCTTGTACCCCTGGAGACGTGATCTCACTGCACATGGGATGGGTGTCCTACCTGTTTGTGTAGACCTCAGGTCTTGCACCTGGTGAGTTTGACCCATTGCACCCAGTAGAGTCAGTGTTCTAGTGTTAGCCGCTTGCTTTCGATCGTGAGCTCCTATGGAATGGAGCCTGCTTGATCAAGCAATGCTTGCTTTTGCAGTAAAAAAGGGGGAGATGTGGAAAGCTTCTGCCCGCCCTAAAGATGGTGCCTACTGCCTTAGCCCTCTTGGGGTAAAAAAGTCCTTATTTGGTGAGGAGGTTGCGCTTGCCGGTAGCCTGATCTCTCGTCATGGGTGTCAGTCTATGGTGGAGCGGAAAGTAGTATGGGCTGATGAGAAGTCCACTGGAGGCTACTTAAGCTACACTCACGGGAGGCACAGGGGCACACTCTTGATACTGTAACTGAAAGTCATTCCTGAGTAAAACTGTCGCTGGAAGGAACTGATGTGCTAGTCTTTCTTCCCTGCTGGTCAGGGTAGTCGGCGCGGCACACTCAAGGGCTGGACCTAGCCCAGGCATTCAACTCGATGACCTAGAAGACCTGTGAGTTAGTTACTATTGCCTTGCGGGTCAGGCTTTGTTCAGCCCTGCTGCCAGCAGTTAGCTTGGGGTATAAATTTAGGCAACTAGTCAGTCCAGAATGTTTGATACAGGAGGTATAGGCTTTCTGTGTCTGAAATTCTTTTTTTGGAAGGGGCTTGGGGACTTCAAGGCAGAATTTCTCTGTGTAGCCCTTGGCTGTCCTGGACTCACTCTGTAGATTAGGCTTGCCTCTACCTCAAAGAGATCACCCTGCCCTGCTTCCCAAGTGATGGGATTTAAAGCAAGCTCCACTATGCATGGCATGAAATTTCTTCTTGTTGCTCACATTCTGATGTAGAAGTGGACAGTCTTCTGACACTGCTCTCCTGGTTGTCCTTGAGCATCCTCTTTTGAAGGAGTCCTTTAACTGGGTGTTGTAGCTGTCTAGGCATATGGGCCTCTTCCAGCAAGTGTCAGGTGTGCATGGTCGTGTTGAAACCCCATACACCTCTGTCCCCTACACTGTCTACAAGGAAACTGAGTCATGGAGTTGTTCTGCCTGTTTCCAGCTGGAGGGAGCTGCACAGGGGTCTGGTAGGGTGGCTGTGACCTGGGTAGTTAATGGAGGCTGAATTATATCTTGAGTCAGGGGTGCCTCAGCTCTAGACACTACTGTCTTGGTGCAGGCTCCTGTTGGCTGGGTGACTGCCTGCTTTGGAAAGTTCTTTGTTCTGTTCAAAGCCTGTAGTCTCTGTCTTCCTGTTTTGTATCTTTCCAACAGACATGGAGCTTTGGGAAGAAGCTTGGTCTCCAGGGCCACTGGATTCTGAGGACCAGCAGATGGTCAGTCATGAGAACCCTGGTGAGGTGGCCTCTGTGGTCCCTCAACCAACCACACTGCTTTCCCACCAGGCCAGGGAACCATGCTTTGTGACTCTGGGGTGCCTGGACTCCTACAACTTGCCCTCCAAGAGCTCCACACTCCCATCTTAGAATGAGAGGCTGGTGCTCAGATCCCTAAGGGTCCTCTTAGTAGGACCACCCAGATCCTTGGAGCCATCTTTTGTCTCATGTCTTCAGCTAGCTGTTGTTGAGCTCCCCTTTGTGCCCCATACCCTACTCTGGTTCAAATAGTACTGTGTCTGCTTCATGGTTGTTCCTCACATGTGTGAGCCTCCAAACACAGGGTCTGGAAGTTTTAATGAATGAGGAAAGGACTGGGAAGGGGAATCTGAGGTCACATGGTAAGATTTGGGAAGGTGGGATGTGCTAAATATGAAATTATTCACTTTTAAGTCTTGGCAACATGTGTTCAGTTTGTTTAATAAAGCATTTTTGAGTTGAAAAACTCACCTGTGGGTTACATGGAGCCCAGGTTTGTTGGGTAAGAGCCATCCTGGCCCACCAACACCCTCCTCCTCCCTCTGCCTGGTGATTCCAGGCTGATGACAAGAAAGCTCACGAGAAGGCATGGTGGGCCAAGCTGTGTGTCTGACACCTGGAGTATATGGCATTGCCTTCCTCCATGTTAATAAATTGGTACTTACATCACATTGCTTCAGTGTTCCTTAGACTTTGTTATCATGGCCCAAGGTTGTTATCACCTCCACCTGTACACTGCCACATACCCATCTTGTGGGGTTGCAATAAAAGTTTGGCAAAATCCTGACAACTCTAAGTAGATGGACTTGAGGTTCCACTTCTCTCTCGCTGCCAGGGTGTGTGACCTCCTCTCAGGCAGACAAACCCAGAGGCTATGCTGTATTTTACCCTACTGCCCTCTGGTGTGGGCTTGTAGGAAGAACTGATGCACCGATCAGGGGTGAGAGAACACAGCCTAAGATGGGGGCCCCAGCCCAGATGAGAAACAAGCCAGGGGTTCACAAACTCCCAGTTGGGAACCTCATGGAGTCAGAAAGAAGTCCACCATCTCCACCCCCACTCCCACACCCAGCACTCCCTAGGCCTGCAAGGATGAGCCTGGGACTAGGTGTTGGGGGATGACAACTCTAGCTTAGCCTGAGTGTCCAGGAGTGCTGAGAGGCCTCCTAAAGAGACTTAGGAAGAAGGCTTCCCCACGGCCTCCACCACAGTTCTTGATGAGAGACACAGTCCTTGATTCTAAACTGTTTATTGATTAATCATCGTGGAGAATGGGTGTATAAAACTTCATCAGGGTGGATCAGAGATTAAATATCTTTTGCAGGAAGGAGTGTCCCATAAGAGAAGCTTATTGGCTAAATCCTCAGGGCCCACCTAGATATCTCATTAGCATGGAGAACTCTGTTCTGTATCACACGACCAGCAGTCAGGTTCTTTATGTGGGGAGTTGTGGTCACCTGTTCTGGGCCAAGAATCTGGTTGGGAGTAAGTGGAACACCTAATGTCCTCAGGCATGAGGTGCTGGGGTTTCTGAACCCACTGGACCTTACCAAGTTTTCTGGCATGGCCCACTGCCCCACAGATATACTGTGTAGCTGGCAGAGACTCATGTCTCTGAAGATAATGGTTTGAAATTTTGTGTATAAATGTTTTGCCTGTGTGCATGTATGTATACCTTATGTTTCCCTGGTGCCTGAGGAGGTCAGAAAAGGGCATCAGAGCTCCTGGAACAGGAATTACCTATGGTTGTGAGCCACCATGTGGGCGCTGCAAATCAAACCTGAGTCCTCTGCAAGAACAAGTGCCCTTGACCACTGACTGAGCCATCTCTGAAAACCATACTGAGGTACAAAATGTTGTCAGCTCTGTCATTTCTGAGACAGTGTGACCAAGAGAATCTGATCTTTTAAGCTGACCCTGCAGTCCCCTTGCTAAATGCCCACAACAACACTTTCAAACTCCATTGCTCCTTAGAACCTGCTGGCTCACTTGAGCATCCAGGCATCAGCTAAAAAGGAACTCCACCTTTTAAATAATTAGTTCCCCAGTCAATTAACAGCTGCTTATTTACACAGCAGGCACACCAAACAGAATAACCAGACAAAAAAAAGGCATGTGCCTGACCAAAGCTCTCCTTGACCCTCACCAGCCTTCTCCAGTTCTTAGACATCTCTTCCCTAGATTGTCACTTAACACAGCATGCTTCAGCTGCCCCTGGAGGCCCCTGTGTCCTGAGCTCCCAGATTTCTTGTTGTATTCAACATTCAGATTCCATGTCTTGACAGCAAATACTGTTCAAAGATGCATGCAGTACACTGGCACTGTGATTTTCTAAGCTTTAAAATGTTTTCAGTTATATTTTGTCTGTGTGTCCATAGGAGGGAGTAGGGCAAGCATGCCACCAAGCACATGGAAGCCAGAATGAATTTGGAGGCCTTGGTCTTCTACCATGTGTGTATTGTGACTGAGTTCAGATTGTCAGACTAAGGGCAGGGACATATAACAGCTCAGCTGTCTCCCAGGTTCCTGTGACACTGTAGCTCACAGGCATCACTGTATTATGTTTGTACCCACTTCCTCCACCACACTGGGACTGGTCCCTTTCCCCCTCTTAGATAGTCCTGCTTTTCTTCTTCCCCCTAGCTGTCTGGTCCTTTACAGTCTCCTTCCTACATTCCTCTCCCACATGGGCATTTGTGTGTGTGTGTGTGTGTGTGTGTGTGTGTGTGTGTGTGTGTGTGTGTGTACGTGTGTACTAATGCCTGAAGATGTAGATTCTTGTATTTAGTTCACTTAGTAGTTTGAGACAAGGTCTCACAGAAACTGAAGCTCCATGTATCAGTCAGGTTGCCTTGTCAGGAAGCTCCCAGAATCCATTTGTGTCTACCCACCAGGCAGCACTGGAGATTCAGTTCTGCACTGCCATGGCTTTTACATGGGTGTTGGGGATTTGTACTTGGAACCTTTTGCTTTTACAGCCAGTGAGCTCCATCCCCCCAACCCCATACATTATAATTTCAGTTGTTTTTCTGTAGATTCCAATCTTTACCTCTGAATAAAACTGCCCTGTATGTATGTAAGATGTTTTCTTTATCCATTCTTTTGAGGAAGGGCTTCTAGGCTGGCCTCCTTTCTTGGCAGTTGTGATTGACAGTGCAGCAGTGCACACAGTCTCAGCCTTGAGCATAGGGACCTTCCTGGCTGCGCTTGTGACAGTACATCTGAAATTGGGGGTTCAAGTGGAAACATGAAGGTCCTAGGGCTTTGCTGGGAAAGTCCCCGGCTACTAAGATTGGAACTGCTGCAGAAGTGTTGAGTCAGTGACTATTGATGTTTGGTACATCTAGTTGGCCACTGTAAATCTTGGCTTTCTGGTTCCACCACCATGTACCTAGCATCTAGAACCTAGAATATTTGATCCTAGGAAAGAAGTTTAGCCAGGGCACAAAAGCCCCACAAGGACTTTGGTTTGGATCCAAGAATTTACAGATATCAAAGAGGATTTGAAGACAGTTGACTGGACATAGAGGGAGAGAGAGATTGATAAGGGTCAGGGTATTCAGAAGAAGAAAGAGAGAAAGCTACGTTTTCAATAGAGATTCTTTTCAATACAGCTTGGGAGAGAAGAGGAAAGAATAGGGCCCAGGGCCCAGCGGAGTCTTCTTCCATGTGTTGAACACTCACAGGTCCTCTCCCAGGATGGTGTGGGCATTGGGTAGAAGCAGATCTTCACACTAGGACCAACAAAGGAGGGAATATTAATCTTTGTAGTTGTAACCTTGCAGTCAGCCAAGAGTTACTATGTGTGGCCTAGAACTCAGGATATCTAGGAAGGGCACAGCAACAATGTACACTCACCTGTTTCCTCCTTACCCTTGGGGCCTGTTTCAAGCCCCAGTCACTTCAGCTTTAGCCATCAAGTTAGTTGTCATGGTCTGCTCTGTGATCTTTATCCTCTGGTGAATTTATTTTTGATCTAGCCCCTGAAGGCCAGCATCTGACATGAGCTCCAGGCTTCTTCGAGTGTTCCCATCTTAAACACATAAGGACAAGAGCCTACTTTTGAATTTTCTACAACTCCCCCACCTCCTAATGAGGCAAAGGTGGTCATCTTCAGGCAACATTTTGTGGTTGAGCTACAGGGGCATATGAGGTATATATTTACTAAAGGGACTCTTGTTTTCTTACCTTGTCTTCATGTATTGGCATTATCTATTTGGCTTTAGGCTCACCTCCTTAGGTTTTAAAAATAGTCTTTCTTTTTCTTCTTCTTTTTTTTTTTTTTTGTAGAAAAGACCTTGCCTTAATTTCACTGTCATGTGGTCCTGACAGGGAGAAAGGTAGCTTTATATACCTCTGTGGACTTGAGAAGGGGAGCGGTGGACTATTCACATCATTTGTCTCAGAAAGCTGACTTGATGGTTATGTGTCCCCATTGCCAAGTTCTCCCTCCCTAGCATCCCATCATAAAGAAGCAGGTTGTACAGCACCTACCAGATGTAGGTTTGACACAGCCTCAGAGTAGGCTACAGTCACTCATTTACCAGATTACCTCACAGGCAGCATTTGGGCACTCGTAGCTGGTGAAAGAGGAAGAGAGCTTCCAGGGGGTGGTGAGAGGCCAAGATGAGAGACTCCAGAGTGTCCTCTGGGTTGGTTGGCAGGGTATATCTTGTGAGGTCCTGGCATATGACTGTGGGCCTTGGTTCTGCTGGGAAATGGGGAGGCAGAGGGAGTTTGAGGGGTGGGCAGGCCCCTAGAGAACAAGTGTCAGGCAGAGTGCACCCAGCCCTCAAGAGCAGGAAGAGTTGGCCTTGGACAAGAGACACATGTAGGAGGCTGGGCTACCCTGAGTAGTGGGTGTTGTTTTCAGTTGTCTAGATCAAGTCTCCTATACTCTAGTTGTCCATGGTTGTGATGGTGGGGAAAACCAACTTAACATGCAATAGAGCCTAATAACTATGTGGGTGGGCCTTGCCTGCCCAGATAGAGAGGGCTAGCATACCTCCCAAGCTGGTGTCCTACTCTCTTTGGCCAACTTGTTTTCTTTTTCTGTTTCCCACCCTGCAGTCACAATTGTACAAATGTGACACCATTACTTCCTAGCCTGCAGGCCTGGCCCTCCCATCCTCATAGGGTTTCAGATGTCACTTGTGTTTGCTTCTCCTTGCATCCCTGCCCTTGACCTACTATAGCTGTGGTTGGTAGACTTTGATGAGAGCCTGGTATCCTTAGGCAGGTCCAGAGAAAGGCTGGCAGAGAGAACATCCACTCGGAAGGAGAACAAGTATCAGGGATATAGGTTATGAACACAAAATACTTGAAACACCTTGAGTGGTTGGTGCCCATGGGATAAGTTGTATGGGATATGCATTGGTACAACCCAGCATTCCCTGGGTTGGAGGACCCCAGAAAGGATAAGCTTCCCTGGGCCACCCACTAAGCTGGAATCCATTGGCAGTCTGCACATGGATGTTTCCTGTGAGTCTGCCACCTCTTATTTGCCTCCTTCCCTGTTGCTTCATAGTGGACATACTGATCATGGATGAGGATGAGGTCCCCAGCTGGTCCCTGACCAAGCTGGCCCCACCCCAGTCTGCCCCTTTTCCTGGACCCCCGAACTGACTGTGACTTCCTGCACCCTACATCTGCACTGAGAGTGGCTAAGCTTCCACCACTGGTCGAAGCTTAAGCAGCCCCAAAGCAGGCACCCAGGCGAGTGGCCAAATGCCTGTACTGACTGTGGCAAGACCTTCTCCCAGAGCTCTCACCTGGTGTAGCCCTGGAGCATTAACACAGGCAAGAAGCCATTTGCCTACTCAGAATGCAAGCCCTTTAGCTAGATCTCCAACCTTATGCAGCACCAGCGCATCCACACAGGTGAGAAATCTTGTACTTGTCCCTACTGTGGCCACAGCTTCACACAGAATAGGGACACTGACTATTCATTAACTTCTTCAAGCTGATTACAGGCATTGAGATATTAGAAGATGGGCAGGAGGAAGAGTAAATTGATTAACCTCTGATGCTGTGTCTTCACTGCATCCAGCTGGAATTCCAGGACATCAGAAGTTCAAGCAGGTCTGCTCAGTTTGCTTGATGAGTAGATATACCAAGGCTGTGTATTGTGCAAGATACAATTCTCAAAAAGTTTTACTATCAAGATAATTTTTTGTTTGAATACTGGAATCTAGTCTTCTGACAGCCTGCCTCTGTCATGTCTAATCCATATAATTCTGGGAATTTCTATGAGGGTGTGTTCCCACCATCCTCCCATACCCACCTCCCTGCTCTCAAATTCCCCAACACTAGGGAATCCAAAGTTTCAGTCACCAAGGCCCTCCACTTCAACTGATGCCTGACAAGGCCACTCTCAACTACCTATACAGGTGGAATCATGAGACCCTCCCTTTGTGTTCTCAGGCTGGAGATTTTAGAGTGGCTACTCCAGCTTGTTTCTTAGGACCATTTGCTTGAAAAAAATTGTTTTCCAGCCTTTTATTCTAATGTAGTGTCTGTCTCTGTCACTAAGTTCAGTTTCCTGTATGCAGCAAAATGCTGGGTTCTGTTTATGTATCCAATTCATTAGCCTATGACTTTTAATTGGGGAATTGAGCTGGACCAGACCTCTGCCTGGTCTGCTATTGTGTGGACCCCGGATCCCGCCCAAGACATTCTGGAGGCTTCATGGATCCCACAGCCAACGTTAGGTAGAAAAACCCACATACTGCCCTAAGCCCATAACTGGGTGCCATGAGCGCTCAGATTCCAGCAGATAGCCCCCACCCGCCCCTGGGGACTAGCACTCCCCTTCTGCCCCTCTCCCAGATCTGAGGCCTGAACCAGACCTCTGCCTGGTCTGCTATTGTGTGGACCCCGGATCCTGCGAAAGACATTATGGAGGCTCCACGGATCCCACAGCCACTGTGAGGTAGGAAGACCCAAATACTGCCCTAAGCCCATAGCTGGGTGCTGTGAGCACTCAGATTTCAGCAGATACCCCCTCCCCACCCCTGCAGACTAGCACTGCCCTTCTGCCCCTCTCCCGGATCTGAGGGCTGGACCAGACCTCTGTCGGCTCTGCTGTTGTGTGGACCCTGGATTCCACCTGACACATACTGGAAGGTCCACTCAACCCAGAGCCACAGAGGAACAACTGAACTCAGAGCGTCAGACAACATATCCTGAGATATCCTAGAGGAGACACTGCACCCAGAACAGCAGACACCTAGGTGGAATGCTATCTTGGAGGCACCATACCCTGAGGCATCCTAGAGATACCACCATAATCAGTGCAGCTGGAAAATATCACAGAGACATCTGGACCTCTAGGAGATCAGACACAAGCGAGATAACTGGAAAGGCAGGCTTCAGTCAGAGCCAGCAAGTACAGGCAGCACTAGAGTTAACCAGATGGCGAAAGGCAAGCGCAAGAATGTAAGCAACACAAACCAAAGTTACATGTCATTATCAGAACCCAGTTCCCCCATCATAGCAAGCCCTGAACACCCCATCACACCAGAAAAGCAGGATTCAGAATTAAAATCACTTCTCATGATGATTATAGAGGAGTTTAAGAAAGACATAAACAGCACTCTCAAAGAACTTAAGGAGAACACTGGTAGACAGATAGAAACCCTTAAAGAGGAAACACAAAAATCCCTTAAGGAATTGCAAGAAAATGCAACCAAACAAGAGAAGGAATTAAACAAAACCATGCAGCATCTAAAAATGGAAGTAGAAACAATAAAGAAATCACAAAGGGAGACCACCCTGGAGATAGAAAACCTAAAAAAATGATCAGGAGTCATAGACACAAGTATCACCAACAGAATTCAAGAGATAGAATAGAGAATCTCATGTGCAGAAGATACCATGGAAAACATTGACACAACTGTCAAAGAAAATGCAAAATACAAAAAGCTACTAACCCAAAATACACAAGAAATCCAAGACACAATGAGAAGGCCAAACCTAAGAATAATAGGTATAGATGAGGGGGAAGATTCCCAAATTAAAGGACCAGTAAGTATCCTCAACAAAATTATAGAGGAAAACTTCCCTAACCTAGAGAAAGAGATGTCCATAAATATACAAGAAGCCTACAGAACTCCAAACAGATTAGACCAGAAAATAAATACTTCCCGCCACATAATAGTCAAAACATCAAATGTACAAAACAAAGAAAAATACTAAAAGCAGTAATGGAAAAAGGCAAAGTAACATATAAAGGCAGACCTATAAGAATTACACCAGACTTCTCAACAGAGACCATAATGAATTTGTAAATTGTTCTTTCTATCTCTATGAAGAATTGATTTGGAATTTTAATGGGTATTGCTTTGAATCTGTAGATTGTTTTTGGCAGGATGGACATTTTTACTAAGTTAATCCTGCCAATCCAGGAGCATGGGAGATCTTTCCATCTTCTGAGATCTTTTTTGATTTCTTTCTTCAGAGACTTGAAGTTCTTGTCACACAGATCTTTCATTTGCTGGGTTAAATTCACTTCAAGATATTTTATCTGTGGCTATTGTGAATTGTGTCATTTCTTTAATTTCTTTCTCTGCCTGTTTATCCTTTGAGTAAAGGAAGGCTACTGATTTGTTTCAGTTGATTTTATACCCAGGCACTTTGCTAAAGTTGTTAATCAGTTTTAGGAGTTCTCTGGTGGAAGTTTTAGGGTCACTTAACTATACTATCATTTCATTTGCAAATAGTGAAATTTTGACTTCTTTCCTTCCTATTTGTATCCCTTTGACTTCCTTTTGTTGTCTAATTGCTCTATCTAGGACTTCCAGTACTATATTATATAGGTAAGGTGAGAGTGGGCAGCCTTGTCTAGTCCCTGATCTTAGTGGGATTGCTTAAGTTTCTCTCCATTTAGTTTGATGTTGGCTACTGACTTGCTGTATATTGCTTTTACTATGTTTAGGTATGTTGAATTCCTCACCTTTCCATGATGTTTAACATGAAAAGATATTGAATGTTTTCAATGATTTCTCAGTGTCTAGTGAGATGACCATGTGTTTTTTTTCTTTGAGTTTATTTATGTAGTGGATTACATTGATGGATTTCCGAATACTGAACCATCCCTTCATTCTTGGGATAAAGACTACTTGATCTTGATGGATAATTGTCTTGATGTCTTGTTGGATTCTGTTTGCGAGAATTTTATGGTTTTGTGGGAATACAGAGGATTAGCTAGGATTTATTGCATAGCCATAACCTATTGGTAGAAATCTGTACAATTATTATCAAGATGAAGATATAATTTCTTAAATTGCACCAATTTGCTTTGAGTACAAATTTTAAGGTTTTCTTTGGTACGAGCTTCTTATTGATATTAAAGTGAGATGAATATTGTTACTCTCATAGGCATTGTACCAGTATAACACATTTAGAAATACAAGGCTTAGACTCAGTCCTTCTTTAACTTTTTTAACAGATTTGAGATGGTTAGCCTGTTAGTGAAGGGACTATAGCAAATTCATGGCTTGGAGTTTATTGTTAGGGTGTTTTCTATATTTCATTTGGCTGAGTGGAGTTAACAGACAACAGTCCAGATTACCTTACATGGATAGTTGGTTTTCAAAACATCAGAAGTCCACAGAATTGACGTTACAAACATTTCTGTATTAATGTTCATTTTGATTAGAGACCTGTCTGCTCCTGACAGCTTCCTATATTGAATTCTAAGAAGAAATTGAGCATCTTTGGAGTTACTCCAGTTGTGGGGAGACAGCCACTAGGCAAGAAATGCCTCTTTCCATCTGCAGACAAATTACTGTCCAGAAAAGGACACACTAGCAGAATAATTGACTGATTTTATCTGCCTAGACAGAGTAATCAGCCCTTAATAATTCTGCAGCACTAAAGTCTGTCAGATGATCCTGGGCCAGAAGGCGGAAGAACAGATGCTCCAATGTCTTGTAGTAGAGGAAGTGTCCAGGTGTTCAGAGGTCTCTATAAATTGGCTAAGGTTTAGAAGCTATGCTTTGTGCTTTTTACAATTATAGTTATCTCAGTCATTCTGGATTTCTGACAGGGTTGAAAACTTATGTTCTCATAGCCAATCCTGGCTATTTACCTTGAGAGAAATGATTTGAGTGGATGGTTTTCAGCTGACATTCATTCTAACGTCAAGGAAAAAGCCATGCTCAGAACTAAGTGTTTTAGTTAGGATAGATGGCAGAGGTTCTGGTTAGTCAACAAAAGGATGGACTGGGTATTAGGACTATCCTGTACCTGACTGGTACAAATAGGCATAATTATGCTCTAAATGTATTTTGAGAGAAAGGTTTTATTTTAACAGGAAGGGTGCTATGTAGGAGGAGCTAAGGTGGGAGGAGTACTGAGAGGAAGAGAAGGAGTAAGAAGAGGAGGAGAAGTAGGAGAAGCTAGGTGATGAGAGAAAGAAAGAGGGGGGAGACAGGGAGGCAGATGTTCACGTATCTTCACCAGTCAAAGATAGTTGATATATCTAGGTTGTGTGGTGGGTTACACCTCTTATTGAGCATTACCAAACTTATAAAGCCTTTGATTAACATTTTTAAAAAAGTGTATAATTGCAAAAAGGAAAAGGTGGCATTGGATAGGGGCTTTCTAAGTGGGAGGGAGGAATGGGGAAAGGGGATGGCATCTGAAGTGTAAATAAAATAGCCAATAAAACTGAAAAAAGAAAAGTATTTAATAAAATATTAATTAATGAAGGACACATTCTGAAGGGACTCCTTTGGACTCAACCCCAACCTCCCCCTTGTGATGACTTGAGCATACTCTCTCATTAATGGGTATGTGTGTGCACCTGCATGACTGTAAATGTTGTTTGGCTGTTTTGTTTGACTGCTGGATAGAGATAACCTGATTGTAGAGATTGGAATTGCCAAGAGGAACCAAATGTCCCTATTCAGCAGAAAGTTGTCTCAAGAGGTCTACACTTCTTTTCTTCTCTTTTTTCTTGAGTACTTGGTATTAGGTGGTTGGGACAGATTGGGGTTTAGTAAGTTTTGGAAGGTGGGTGGATAATAGAACCCAATGAAGTACCCCTAAAGTATTACTAGGGGTAAGGGAATACACAGATCAACAGGGAGAGATCAGTGAAAGAGTAATTTCTTAATCAGTGAACTGAATAAACTACACTTAGAAACTATACTTTGTTTCTTTACTGTGTGTGGGCATGTTCAATCACAGATTGAGGAAGCCAGAATACAGTAAGTAGGAGTTTGTTCTCTCCACTATGTAGGTCCTGAGGCTTGAACTCTGGTAATCAGTTTTAAGTGGCAAATGCTTTACCTGCTGAGCTGTCTTGCTGCCTCTTATACCTGTGTTATGATCAAGACATAGTGCTATAATTTTGTCAGTTTCAATGTTGGTGGAAGTCTGTAAAAAGGCCTCAGTATTAATTTTGTTATTCAGTGTGAATCTATTCATCAATATAGAATATACAGTCTACTGTTTCCTATGCTATTATTTCAAGTTCTTTCACTTTAACTGTCATTAGTATTTTTACCATCAAATTGGAAGTGAAGTGTCAAGTGGGTTGAATATATTTCTCAGTTTGTGGCTGGAGAGAGAAGATCAGCAGGTTAGTGCCCTTGCCAATTTGGCAGTGGTGCAGAGCTTGGTTCTTAGAAACTATATTTATAAGTTTTTCTCTGTTTGTAACTCAATTTCAAGGGGTATGACACCCATTCTTCTTAAGGGCAGGGAACCCACATAAATACATGCACATCCAACACACATAAACAAAATAAATGCTAAAATATTTCTTTGATCACAGGAGTAAGTACTACAAGTCAGATTTTGAGTTTCATCACACTGACAGTATAACCACTCCAGATATTTATCTTGTGTCTCTGCTCACAGACATTTATCTTGTGTCTGTGCTCAGTTACAGGCAGCTGCAAAGGTTAGATGCTTGATTTTGATCTTCTGAGAAAATAATGTTGTGACTGAGGAAGCAACTGACAGACAGGATGACAGCTTTGCCTCCTCATCGTTCTGATACCTGTTGTCTCCTGTCTGATTTGCAGGTGTTACTGATGATTGGAAACACATTTGCACTATGGCCCAGAGGGAAGAGTTTGCCAAGATCTTTCAGGAGAAGGTGTACAGTTTGGATCTTGGTATCCTTCTTGGTCCTGGATGTTAAACCTCTTAATGCTCCTGATCAGGAGCTGCTTCTGTCTGTTTTACTCTTTCTTCTTGATGTATTGAGCAGTAGTGAGTACCATGACTTGTTCATACAAAAGATGTTTAACACATATTTATGGAATAAATATTTTAATGATATTAACAAAGCTGTATTCTGTGTTTAACATTTTTAGTGACTCTGGATTTCAACACCTGAGAAGCACAGAACAAGGATTCTTAGGATCTCTGAAGATCAACAGTAAGGGAGAAATTGTGGGGAAGCCTGCAATCAAAACTTCAGTGACATGCCTTACAAAGAGACGAGAGCCTATAAAAAAGTTGTGAAAGATGATACAAATGAAATTTAGAAGATAAAAGCCAACAAAAGTGACCACCAGCATCAGGATAGTATGGGTTGCTCTGGTCTCAGCTTGGCCTCTGCGGACTTGATTGGGAGTGAGGATATGCTGCATTCGCTGGTGATGTCTGTGGAGGAGAAACACCATGGAGACACTAGTCCAGACCATGATGCTCATGAATGTGGCATCATGGACAAACCTCAAGAAGACAATGCCTACACTGAATCCAGAAGTGGAACAGAACAACTTGTTTTTAGAGTTAGAGTTATTATCTGTAATCTGTGGCCCAGTGACATTAATTGGAATGTAGATGTTATTTAAGACACTGAAGAACCAACAGCTATAACAAGAATAACTTGCCAAATTTGGGACAAATCCTCCGAGTAGAAGTTTACCTCTATTAACAGGAACAACAGTGATAAACTGATGGATACTCAGGACACAGGTGGAACACAAGTTTGTGCTTCTTACAACCAGACGAGTGAAGAATTCCAATTTACATTTGAGGTCAGTTGGATGATATCTTTGAGCAAAAGTCATAATTTTGTTTGGAAATATAGTGAGGAAGAGAATCAGGGCATTGGCCACAGCCATGTGGCTTAAAATCACCTGTGTGGGCCTCTGTTGAGAACCAGTGAAGACTGGAGATACATTATGGAGAAACAGAAAGACATTGGCTACAGTCCCAACTCCAAACTGGCAAAGCAAGAGGATCTGAAGAGTCACTTCCTCAGTGGTTTTCAGGGAGTTATCATGAGCAGATATGGAGAGGGCTTTACTTGGCCCTGCAGTCATGATTAGGTCCTTGGGTTTGTTGTCCTCGGGTTCTGTTCTATTGTCCATATTTACCACTAGATTTGGGATAATTTTGTCTCTTGATAAGTGAGACACTATTTTATCATAATAGAGGAACTTTGCCCGGAGTGCAATGCATGCACAGTAACTCAGAATAAAATTTTATACTCATTGAATTACTTTTCTCTTGAGATAAACTGCACTGCAACTACATCTTTATGGTCACGTAGTTCAATAACCTTTACAATAACACATATTTTTTAACAGACCATGGGCCTTTACATCTGAATAAATACAGGAAAGAGATTAGTATGAGTATGTGATTCCATCATCAGAAGTCAATACAGTAGGAGGGAGGGGAGGCTGCCAATGGGATGTAACTTACTCAATAAAATTACTTAATCAATAGTAAATTAAAGAGTCCATCATCAGATTTTATCAGTTGTATTCAATATTATTAGGAGTGAGAGGAATCTAAAAATGGAATGTACCTTAATTGATTAAATAACTTATTCAATAAAAAGAAAAGAAAAATGAACCATAAAATAATTAATAAAAATTTTTATATTAAAGTAAAATGTGCTGGGCAGTGGTAGCGCAAAACTTTAATCCCAGCACTTTGAAGGCAGAGGCAAGCAGATTTCTGAGTTCTAGAACAGCCTGGTGTACAGAGTGAGCTCCAGGACAGTCAGGGCTACACAGAGAAACCCTGTCTACAAGTCAAAGAGAAAATAAAGTAAAATGTTTGAAATAATGTGTATTTTAATAACATGTATGACTACACATGTTAATCAATAAGGTTTTGTTACTGAATCCAGTTGTAGAAAATTAAGTTTTTGGTTTTGAGAAATGTTTTGTGCTACTGATCCACACAACAAACTACCAAATATTTCTGATAAAGCCACCTGTGTACTGGTTACACAGATAAACATAGGTTTACATATGTATCCTCCATGTGAACAAAGAAAACACTTGTTAGGAAGATTCATTCATTCATAGTTTTCCTGATCTTAATTTTTGTTCTATAAAGTCATGTGTCAGAGTCTTACCTTGAATCATCTCCAGCTTTCCTCCAAAATTATTACTGCTATCACTATTATACTCTTGTAGAGGGATGTTGTTCTGCATTCTACTTGTTATATGTTTTCTAAAGGACCAGAGAACCTCCATTTATCAAAGTTCAACATCTCACATACACATGTCACATAGAATTCTGTTTTCTGCTGAATGTTAATCCAGAAAACATACACTGATTTGAGGTGGAAACAAAATATTAAAGTACTTGAGTTAAACTGCAGTCTTCAAAAATAATGCTTCATGTTGGCTTCAGAAGATAATGTACACTGAAGAAGGGAGAAGAGAATTTAAGCAGAAGTCTCTGGTTCAAGGAATCCCACCTTCTGAGCATAGTCACAGTGAGTATCCTCGTTGAAGGCCAACTCCAGAACACAGATCCTGTAGAATCATATCTCATGACATCTGTTCCAATGAAATGGTTCTCTGTGTCCCTCTTTGTCAGAGAAAGGATGCAAGGACATCCACAATGGTTTCTTATCCTCCTTGCAGTGCTTTGAAGGTAACCCACCAGAGTACAGGTTTTCCAGTCTCAAAATAATAGCATATGACATCCTTCAGAGAGATTATTATTGTCTCATATGTGACGTCAGGGCATTTGTCTACATGGTGTCTTTTTGTGGTATCTCTGATGAAGGAAAATCATTTTTCCCCAGAGCAAATCTCCATTTTTACTTTATGATGCTTAATAATGATGCCTACAAGTTTAACAGATTTTAATTAGTACCTGGGCAGAAGTGAGGGAAGGGTTTTCATGTTTCCTTTGGGAGAATCTAAGTTCTGAATTGATCTTGTAGTCAGATGTGAATTGGGACACTCAAGGGTAGAACAAGGGACTCATTACATGCATTTCTCTAGAGTACTTTCCTCCCGACCATTTAACTCTTGCAAAATATGCTGACAGGAAGTCGTTTGAAAAAACTGGCATACTGTCATTCAGATTTTGTAATTCCCCAGGAATCTGCCTCATTTCAACTTTTCCCACGTTTATCCCAGGACACATACTTCTGACAAATTTACTAACTGAAGCTGCTCTTTTCCACCTAGATCCTGGGCTTATTCTAATAACCAATTTTTTTTTCAGGTAGATTGTGACTTGTTTTCTGAGATACTCATGAATCTTTATCAGAAGCCGAGTATATACTTTGTTAGTATCTGGGAAACTGCAGTGTAAAGAAGGAACCGTGTATACAAAATCAAAGACCTGGAGTCCACAATCATTAAGAAATAAATAGATTCAACCACACTCATTTCTGTTCTAGGGATAATAGACTAGTAGAGACTCTGTTTTGATCTTCAATGATAAAAAATAAAAACTCAGTTTATAAATATAAGAATTGCATGTTCTAAACCTTTATTGAAATTCATACCTGCAGCAAGATTGTCTTAGGCATAGTCAAAGAACATGCACCTGGATGTGTAGAAAACAAGTTATTATTGCAAAAATATTTGTTACTAATGAAATAACCAGCATTTGTAAGAGATATATGTGGAAATATGACAAAAAAGAATAACTTGTCATTACCTTACATTTGTTCATGATGAGCAAACAACCATGATTTTAACTGTGAAATTTATGTTGACAAATTGAAAAGTACACACACAATGTGGAATAACCTTAAATGTCAGAAATTTATAAGAGTCATGGCATGTTGAAAAATAGGAGATAGAATACAGTGTTATAAGTGATCAATAGTGATAATGAAACATGAAGTGTAAATTTCAGTGTATATAGGAGGGAAAGCAGACAAGAAAGTATGGAGAGGAATCACTAACACTATGTGTCTTTTGAAAAATGTTAAAGAAACAGTGCTATTGGGGCATTCTGTAATGTGTTCACATGCATGGTTCTAATGAGTTTTAGTAAACCTGCTCTATACTAGGTAGACAGTTCCCCATGTAGGCATTAATTGAGGTTGAATAATGTCCACCTCTATTCCAGTATTTGGTGACTTCTTTTTCTAGCTGCTTGATAACTCTCAAAGCACAATCTACTTCACCCCCAATCATTACAGGCTATAACCACTAGTGCTCCTGATTCTGTAAAACTTGGTGGCTAAAGACACCATACACTCCTGCCCACAGGAAGATAATTTTTGTTTTCCCAAATTTTTAGCTCAGTTTATCCATGTGACGTGGTCCTCCATAGGTTCACTCACTAAATATATATATACAAATACAATCCCATTAACCACAGAAATTGTAGACAGTGCACCTACATTTTTCTCCAGGTTTTATGTTAATGCTTGGGCTCTGAGCATACATGAGAGCAATGTCTTATAACTTTGCAAGATCATTGATAGAATATGTATCAAAAGTTAAATTGGGGAACCAGGTACCTATGCATTCCAATTTGGTCTGATATTTGAGCACATTTTCACTAGAAGCAACACTAACGACCCGAGTCTAATTCTGAGGCAGGTGAAGGTTGTTCATGAGAAATTGGCAGTACTTAAATATAAGTCCATAAAAATTATAGGCATTGCACCTTGAGTTTTATAAGAGTGTCTTTTTGCTTGAGGGCCTGCCCTTTGGGTAGGATGTTCCCTGAGTCTGGGTGTGGTTCAGCCATGGGAGCATGTATGATAAAGTCAAGTAGTAATCCTGTCAACTTTGAAAGCAGTGAGAGCAGTCAGCAAAACTATGTATTGTCCTTTCTGGTGTGGCTGCAAGGATAGCTTCTGATGTCTCTTACAGAACACCCAGTCACGAGTCTGGCAATTTTGCAGCATAGGTGGATGAGTAACCTTGTAAACTGTTGCATGCCCTGGCCAGTCTCCCTTTGCCTGTGGACAAAAGTCTCCACAGAACATATTGACAAGTGATCAAAGAAATATCAAGAACATATTTGAGAGTGATTCCTGTTTTTATTGTTAAATTGTACTTTAATTTTTTATTAGATATTTTATTTACACTTCAGATGGCATCCCCTATCCCCATTCCTCCCCTACCCTCCTTAGGAAACCCCTATCCCATGCCCCCTTTTCCTTTTTGCATTTATACATTTTTTAAAAAAAAATAATGTTAATCATAGGCTTTATAAGTTTGGAATTGTTCAATCAGAGGTGTAACCCACTGACCAACCTAAATATAATGACAATCTTTGACTGGTGGAGATACATGAATATCTGCCTCCCTGTCTCCCCCCTCTTTCTCTCTTTCATCACCTAGCTTCTCCTCTTCTTCTTCTCTTCTTACTCCTTTTCTTCCTCTCTGTAGTCCTCTTACCTTAGCTTTTCCTACACATCACCCTTCCTGTTAAAATGAAACTTTTCTCTCAAAATACAATTAGAGCATAATTATGCCAATTTGTACCAGTGAGGTCCAGGATAGTCCTAATACCCAGTCCATCCTTTTGTTGACTAACCAGCACCTCTGTCATTTATTCTAACTAAAACATTTAGTTCTGACCCTGGCTTTAGGATGAATGTCAGCTGACGACCATCCACTCAAATCTTTTCTCTTAAGGTCAATAGCTATATGTTTTCAACCCCATCAGAAATCCAGAATGCTGGGTTTACTATAATTGTGGAAAGCACAAAGCATAGTTTCTAAAACTTAGCCAATTTATAGAGCCCTCTGAACACCTGGACACTCACTCTACTTCAAAACGTTGGAGCATCTGTTCTTCTGCCTTCTGGCCCAGGATCACCTCACAGACCTTAGTGCTGCAGAATTATTAAGGGCTGATTACTCTGTCTAGGCAGATATAATCAGTCAATTATTCTGCAAGTGTGTCCTTTTCTGTACAGTAATTTGTCTGTAAAGGAAAGTGGCAATTCTTGCCTAGTGGCTGTCTCACCACAACTGGAGTAACTCCAAGGATGCTCAATTTCTTCTTAGAATTCAATATAGGAAGCTCTCTGGAGCAGACAGGTTTCTAATGAAAATGAACATTAATACTGAAATGTTTGTCATGTCAATTCTAAGGATTTCTGATGTTTTGAAAACCAACTATCCATGTAAGGTAATCTGGACTGTTGCCTGTTAACTCCACTCAGCTATTTCTAAATAAAACATAGAGAACACCCTTATAATAAATTCCAAGTCATGAATTTGCTATATTCCCTTAACTCACAGGCTGACCATCTCAAATCAGTTTTAAAAAGTTAAAGAAGGACTGGGTCTAAGCTTTGTATTCCTAAATGTGTTATACTGGTACAATGTCTATGAGAGTAACAATATTCATCTCACTCTTATATCACTAAGAAGCTCATGCCAATGAAAACCTTAAAATTTGTAAACAAAGTAAATTGGTGCCATTTAAGAATTTATATCTTCATCTTGATATTAATTATACAGATTTCTACTAATAGGTTGTGGCTATGCAATAAACCCTAGTTAATCCTCTCTATTCCCACAAAACCACTACTTTTCCCTAGAGAGACAGCCCAACATTTACCACCTTAGTCCCCAAGCCCAGGGAATAGGGGCGCTGACTCATCATTAGTTTCTTCAAGCTGATTATGGGCGTTGAGATATTAGAAGAGGAGTGGGGTGGGGGAGAGCAAATTGACAATCCTCTGATGCTGTGTCTTCGCTGCCTCCAGATGGAATTCCCGGACCTCAGAGGTTTGAGCAGGTCTGCCCAGCTTGCTTGTTGAGTAGATACACCAAGGCTGATCATTCTGCAATATACAATTCTCAAAACAAATTTTAGTATCAAGATAATAAAAAAAACTATCTTGATACTAAAATTTGTTTTGAGAATTGTATATTGCAGAGTAATTTCATTAAGCACATAATCTCTTAAGATAGAAAGTACAGGTCTAGGTCTTCCATACATCATTTCAAAAGAGGTTAATCCCAAAATATAAAGAGTATTTTAGACCATACATTGGGTGAAGGGAAGGAGAGCTATGCAGTCCATACCCTTCTGCATTGTTAATTTAGTAAGGGTCTGTGGGTCCCAGTTCCTGAAGGCATCCCACAAAGATCTCTGGCCCGGCAGGGTGTGGGGGTTTGGGCCAAGGGGATCAAGTGAGAGCAGGGAGGGGGAATCATCTCTGCTGCCTCCACTGCTGCCTCTGCCCTCATCTCCCTTGTCTCTGCTGTTGCCACCCATTTACTCCCGGATGCTGCACCTGTCACTCTGCTCTGAGTGCATCCTCACCACCACTTTCATGACACTGGGGGTGTGGTATGAAGTGGAGCCTCTCTGTTTCTGCTTGAATTTACCTGTGGCAGCATCATTTCATGTGCTCACTGGCCATGTGGATATCGTTGAAGAAAAGGCTATTCAGATCTTTTGCTGGGGTGGGGTTTGTGTGTGGTCTGTGTGTGTGCCCATGCATGTAAATGCTAATGAGTGTGAGCACATGTGGAGACTGACTTCAGTCTGTTCTCTATTTAAATATTTATTTACTCATCTACTTAACTTGTACTATATATCTGTTTATGTGTGCCATGTATATGCAATTACCAGAGGCCAGAATAAAACATTGGATCCTCTGTTTGGAAGTGGAGTTACAGGCAGTTGTGAATGGCCATGTGGGTGCTGTAAACCAAACCCGAGTCTTTTTCACTGAGCATCTCTCCAGCCCCTTTACCCTCTTTTTGAGGTGGGGGTCTTGTTGAACCTGGAGTTCACCCTTTTGGGTAGATTATTTAGTTGGCCTTGTGTGGAACAGTGGGCTGTGGGACACCACTGGGGGCCTGGTAGAGCACTCTCTTGAGAGTTTCTATTGGAAGAGCTGTTGGCTATGCTCCCAACCCATGGATTTTCCTCATGACTCCCACAGTCCTTGGCTTTGAAACCTGACCCTATTTTTGCATTTCTTGCTCATTGACCTTAGAAAACAACTAAACTTTTCCTATAAATGGCCAGAGAGTGCCACCCTAAATTGTCATTCATATAGGTGACTCAGAACCTTTGAAATGTGACCATTTGAAGGGAGACATCATGGTGTCAGTAGGAAGAATTTGGCCAGGCAAGCAAACCAGTCCAGCCAGCACAGGTTAGGCTCTGCATCCTTGCCTGTAACCCTGCCAGCTCTCTTTGGGGCATCAGTTTCCTTGGGGGTTGCTTCACTGCCTGGTCAGTATAAAATGCATCCTGGTTTAGGGAAAGAGGCTGTCCTCTCTGACCACTGAAGACATTCTGCAGGGAAGAGTGACTAGAACACAGGCAGGCTTACCCCACCTCCTACCTACAGCCAGCCCTCCTTCCTGCAGTAATTTGGATGGAGCTGGGAATTCCCAGCTGCTTAAGCTTGTTTCAGTGAGAACAGGGTATCACACTTAGCAACCGCCTTTCACAGGCCAACCCTCTATTCAACCTCTTTGACTCCTGGCAGTACCTACAGCTCAAGACTGCACCCCTTACCTCTCTTATGTACTTGTGTACTTCTTAAAAATTTTACTTTCCATGAAAGGTATTTGTGAGCTGAAAATGTGCTGTTAGTTATTACTATTTATTATTATTATTATTATTATTATTGTTATTGTTATTGTTATTGTTATTATTATTACTACTCCTACTATTTTTTTCTCCTGAGACAAGAGTTCTCTGTATAACAGCCTGGGCTGTCCTGGAACCCACTCTGTAGACCAGGCTGTCCTTGAACTCAGATTTGCCTGCCTCTGTCTCCTTAGTGCTGGGATTAAAGCTGTGTGCCACTCCTGCCACTTTTGAAAATGTGTTGCTTTAAAGCAAGCACACAGTTAGGTGATATATTAATATATTCAGAGTTGCATATCAGTCACCACTGTCTAATCCTGAATGTTTCCATTAACTGTCAGGAAGCCCACACCTCTTCATGGTCACTGCCACTTCTGTCCTCCCACTGCAGCCACTCACTAGTCTGCTTCTTGTCTGCAGACTTCCCTACAGAGTCCATACCCATGGACTCCTACACCATGTGACCCTGGTCTTAGTGACCTTGAGTACTTCACTCTCAGCGGATCTTGTACCACGTGACTGTGTTTATTTGATCCTCAGCTAAGTGACCTTGGTCAGTTCATACACAGAAACCTATTCCTGGAGACATTGGACTCTGTGATGTTTGGCAGTTTATGCAAATGGAGCCATACCGCATGTGACTCCTGGCTTAGTGACCTTTGGGATTTCTTGCAACCATGTTGCCCTGGACTTAATGACCTTGGGAAGTCCATGCATATGGAGTAATAGGCTTAGTCCTTGTTTCTTTCTCTAGCATTTGGTGTTGCTTTTTAGCTGCCACACACAGCATTGCATGCCTGTCCACACATAATGTTGTGCAGGTGGGTGGTTTCTTTGGGTATGTGCCAAGAATGGGACTACAAAGTTACTTGATAACTGCTTACCACTTGAGAAATGGGCTGGTTTCCAGCAGGACGGTGCCATCTGACATTTCCCCAGTGTACTTGCAAGTTCTCCTTGTGGAGTTCTCTTGTTTGTTTCACTTTAAAGACAAGATCTCATGTAACCCAGTAGTTTGGGATGCATTGTGTAGCTGAGGTGTGCCTGGATATTCTAATCCTCCTGCCTCTACTTCTCAGGTGATGGTATTAACAGGTGTGCACCACTCCATCTAGCTTCCTTTGGAATTTTGGTGTTCATGGTGTGTCACCTAGGGACCTGGTAGTGTTGGGTCTTATGTAGGGGAGACAGAACATTCTCCTTCCTAAAGGTCACTGCTGGGTCTGAGAAATAAGCTGACATAAAGCAGATGGACTAGAAGAGAGTTCAGGTGCCTCCTTATATGTATGTGTGTCATGTGTAAGCAAGGCCTCATGGGTGGTTGGGCCTGGTGTTTGTTCTGTGCTGGTGACTAGAGTTTTATCATGGAGTGTGGATGGGAGGATTGTTTGTGTCCTTGGCTTTTTTTCTGTGATAAGATAGTTTACTCCCCTGGAACATGAAGGCCATGCTTTAAGAGGAAGCTATGCTCTTACTTCAGGAAGAAAAGGGAGTCATTCCAGTTTCCACAGACCTTGAGCTGAAAACATTCCATGCATGATAGTGTGTTCTGGTGGGGTTCTGCCATTTTGTCAGCTTTTGCCCACACAGCTGCCTATTCTGTTGTATAGTCCCTAAGGTTGTCAGGTGAGGAAAATGAATAGAATGGAAGAGATTTGGACTGAACGGCTCTGAACAGAAGGACCATATGTGTGTTTGTTATATACTTATGACCCATGACTGTCTTATCCGGACACCCCTGCCCCAACTACCACCATTCATGTGGTCTGTGTAGAATAGACTCCTGTGGTTTGCTGACATTTTGTCCAGTCTACTAGGTTTTCCCCTTTAAACCTTGCCGCTCTCTCTCCCAGTACCTTCTGGAGAGGTCATCATGTGTCAATTTTATAAGCCTTTGCATGCATCTCTTGGGCCACATAAGCCACCTTGTGCACATTCACAGAGCTGTTCAGACGTTTCTGCACCAACTGGAGTCCACTTGGTTGTGTTTGTTCTTTTTGTGTACTTCCTCCTCCTGAGGCAGGACCAAGTACTGGGATTCAGCAAATTTTGTCTTTTAAGTTTCTGCTTGGCCCAGCTTCATTCACAAGTGTTTTCATCCATACCATTGTTCTCTGGAGCACTTGGGCTTCCTGGTGCTGCTGTGGGTGCTGGAGGTTCCATGGGTAGTGCTGGCCTAGGAATAGATGTCTGAGGACAGACTAACTTGGTATAACATGAAGGGGTACTAGAATTGAGGAGCTTAAAGTGTGGGTAGACAGGCCTTTTGAGGAGGCGACTCTCGCTTCAAACATATTATGGCAGGGGCAGCTGTCATCACATGCTTAAAGGCTCTCAGGAGCAAGGAGAAACAAAGGTGAGGGGGCCCAGGTGGCTGGACTGGTAGAGAACCTGTGGTTCAGGGAGTTCTCAAGGGCTGGACCTGGCCCAGGCTTTCTACTCGATGACCTAGAAGACCTGTGAGTTAGTTACTATTGCCTTGCAGGTCAGGCTTTGTTCAGCCCTGCTGCCTGCAGTTATCTTGGGGTATAAATTTAGGCAGCTAGTCAGTCCACAATGTTTGATATAGGAGGTATAGGCTTTCTGTGTCTGAAATTCTTTTTTTGGAAGGGGCTTGGGGATGTCAAGGTAGAATTTCTCTGTGTAGCCCTTGGCTGTCCTGGACTCACACTGTAGAATAGGCTTGCCTCGAACTCAAAGAGATCACCCTGCCCTACTTCCCAAGTACTGGGATTTAAAGACGTGCTGCACTCTGCTTGGCCCTTGAAATTTCTTTCTGTTGCTGATATTTTGGTGTAGAAGTAGACAGTCTTCTGACACTGCTCTCCCAGTTGTGCTTGAGCATCCTTGTTTGAAGGAGTCCTTTAACTGGGTGTTGTAGCTGTCAAGGCATATGGGCCTCTTCCAGCAAGTTTCAGGTCTGCATGGTCAAGTTGAAACCCCATACACCTCTGTCCCCTACTTTGTCCTTGGAGAACCTGAGTCACGGAGTTGTTCTGCCTGTTTCCAGCTGAAGGGAGCTGCACAGTGGCCTGGGAGGGTGGCTGTGTCCTGGGTAGCTAATGGAGGCTGAACTCTATATCTTGAGTCAGGGGTGCTGCAGCTCAAGCCACTACAGTCTTGGTGCAGGCTTCTGTTGGCTGGGTGACTGCCTGCTTTGGAAAGTTCTTTGCTCCGTTCAACACCTGTAATCTCTCTCTTCCTGTTTTGTACTTTTCCAACAGGGACCCAGACATGGAGCTTTGGGAAGAAGCTTTGTCTCTGTGGCCACTGGATTCTGAGGACCAGCAGATGGCCAGTCATGAGAGTCCAGGTGAGGTGGCTTCGGTGGTCCTTCAACCAACCACACTGCTTTCCCACCAGGCCAGGGAACCATGCTTTGTGACTCTGGGGTGCCTGGACTCCTGCAACTTGCCCTCCAAGAGCTCCACACTCCCATCTTAGAATGAGAGGCTGGTGTTCAGGTCCCTAAGGGTCCTCTTAGTAGGACCACCCAGATCCTTGGAGCCATCTTTTGTCTCATGTCTGCAGCTAGCTGTTGTTGAGCACCCCTTTTGTGCCCTATATTCCGCTGTGGTTCCAATAGTACTGTGTCTGCTTCATGGTTGTTCCTCACATGGGTGAGCCTCCAAACACAGGGTCTCAAAGTAGTAAGGAATGAGGGAAGGACTGGGAAGGGGAATCTGAGATTACATGGTAAGATTTGGAAAGATGGGATGGGCTAAATATGAAAATATTTACTTTTAAGTGTTGGCAACATGTGTTCAGTTTGTTTAATAAAGTATTTTTGAGTTGAAACACTCACCTGTGGATTACATGGAGCCCAGGTTTGTTGGGTAAGACCCATCCTGGCCCAACAACACCCTCCTCTTCCCTCTGCCTGGCAATTCCAGGCTGATGACAAGAAAGCTCATGAGAGGGCACAGTGGGCCAAGTTGTATGTCTGACACCTGGAGCAGATGGCATTGGTTTCATCCATGTTAATAAATTGGTGCTTACATCACACTGCTTAAGTGTTCCTTAGACTTTGCTGTCATGGCCCAAGGTTGTTGTCACCTCCACCAGTACACTGCCACATACCCATCTGTGTAGGGTAGCAATAAAAGTTTTCTCAAAACCTGACAACTCAAAGTAGATGGACTTTATTTAGGGGTGTGTGTGTGTGTGTGTGTGTGTGTGTGTGTGTGTGTGTGTGTACGTGTGTACTGATGCTTGAAAATGTAGGTTCTTGTATTGACTTCACCTAGTAGTTTGAGACAAGGTCTCACAGAAACTGAAGCTCCATGTATCAGTCAGGTTGCCTTGTCAGGGAGCTCCCAGAATCCGTTTGTCTCTACCCACCAGGCAGCATTGGAGATTCAGGCCTGCACTGCCATGGCTTTTACATGGGTGTTGGGGATTTGTACTTGGGACCTTTTGCTTTTACAGCAAGTGAGCTCCATCCCCCCAACCCATACATTATAATTTCAGCTGTTTTTCTTAAGATTACATTCTTTACCTCTGAATAAAATTGCCCTGTATGTATGTAAGATCTTTTCTTTATTCATTCTTATGAGGAAGTGCTTCTAGGCTGGTCTCCTATTTTGGCAGTTGTGATCAATAGTGCAGCAGTGCACACAGTCTCAGCCTTAAGCATGGGGAGATTCCTGGCTGGGCTTGTGACAGTACATCTGAAATTGGGGCTTCAAGTGGAAACATGAAGGTGCTAGGGCTTCGCTGGGAGAGTTTCTGGCTACTCTAAGATTGGAACTGCTGTAGAGGTGTTGAGTCAGTGACCATTGATGGTCGGTAGATCTAGTTGGCCACTGCGAATCTTGTGGTTCCACCACCATGTAACTAGCACCTGTGTTGTGAGCCCAGTGTGTTATCTGTCATGAGCAGCTGTTGATAAGGTTTTAGGTCCCCATGGGTAGAGGAGCCACAGGTCCTCTTCACTCAAGAATCGAATACAGGATTGACTGTGAGATGGTCAGTTCCCTGAGAGGGGAGAGAGTACATGAGAGACAGAGGTTTAATATTTAATTGTTCTTTAATAATGCACAGCAAACAATATATTATCACCAATGCTAAATAAAGCTATTGTAACAACAAGGTATTGCCATATTTTCTATACATTTCCTCTATCAATATCAATACAATAAACACAAATAGTAAGTTGCTAATTACCGAAGAAATAAACATAGCTGTAACTACAGAATTATTCATGAGTTATGTGACATGAGTTCTTATGACTGTAATTTCCAGCAGCTCAGGTCTAGAGAGTGCTTTACCAGGAAGATAAGGGTGTTCTGCAGCTTCTAGCAGCTCAGGTCTGGAGAGTGTTTGACCACGAAGTTAGAGGCTTCAGTTTCTCGGCTGTCTCATTGATGATCAGGTACAGAGTGCTCAGTCTCTCGGCTGCTGCTTTGATGATCCATGCTGCAGAGTGCTTGGTCTCTGGGCTGCAGAGGAGGCCTGAATGGAGGATCACGCTAGCCAGTCATGGCTACCAATGTGATGCAGTGCTCCGGGCAAGGGCTCCTTTTTTATTCTTGAATTAGGGTTACTTCTGACGTCCATGGCAGATAACCAGACACATCACAAAAGCCACACAGGGACTTTGGTTTTGAATAATGAATTTACAGATACCAAAGAGGATTTGAAGAGAGTTGAGTGGACTTAGAGGGAGAGAGAGATTGATAAGTGTCAGGGTATTTGGAAGAAGTAAGACAGAAAGCCACATTTTAAATAGAGTTTCTTTCAATAGAGCTTGGGAAACAAGAGGAAAGAGTAGGGCCCAGGGCCCAGCAGGATCTTGTTCTGTGTTTTGAACCCTCACAGGTCCTCTCCCAGGATGGTTTGGGCATTATGTGGAAGCAGCTCTACACACTAGGACCAACCAAAAGGGAATATTTAATCTTTGTAGTTGTAACCTTGCAGTCAGCTAAGAGTTGCTGTGTGTGGCCTAGAACTTGGGATATCTGGGAAGGGCACAGCAACAATGTACACTCACCTGTTTCCTCCTTACCTGTGGGGCCGGTTTCAAGCCCCAGACACCTCAGCTTTAGCTTTCCAGTTAGCTGTCATGGTCTGTGATTGTTATCCTCTGGTGAATTTATTTTTGATCTAGCCTCTGAAGGTCATTGCCTGACATGAGCTCCAGGTTGCTTCAAGAGTTCCCATCTCAACCTTGTAAGGATGAAAGCCTCCCCCACCTCCCAATGAGGCAAAGTTGTGGTCGTCTTCAGGCAACATTTTGTAGTGGACCTACACTGGCATATGAGGTATATATTTACTAAAGGGACTCTTATTTTCTTAGTTTGTCTTCATGTATTGTCATTATCTATTTGGCATTAGGCTCACCTCCTTAGGTTTTAAAATTGGTCTTTTCTTTTCTTCTTTTTTGTGTGTAGAAAGGACCTTGCCTTAAATTCACTGTCATGCAGTCCTGACAGGGAGAAAGGTGGCTTTGTATGCCTCTGTGGACTTGAGAAGGGGAGCGGTGAACTATTCACATCATTTGTCTCACAAAGCTGACTTTGATGGTTATGTGTCCCCATTGCCAATTTCCCCCTCCCTAGCATCCCATCATAAAGAAGCAGGTTGTACAGCACCTACCAGATGTGGGTTTGACACAGCCTCAGAGTGGTCTACATTCACTCATTTTCCAGATTACCTCAGGGCAGCATTTGGGCACTCATAGCTGGTGAAAGAGGAAGAGAGCTTCCAGGGGGTGGTGAGAGGCCAAGAAGAGAGACTCCAGAGTGTCCTCTGGGTTGGTTGGCAGGGTATACCTTGTGAGGTCCTGGCATATGATTGTGGGCCTTGGTTCTGCTGGGAAATGGGGAGGCAGAGGGAGTTTGAGGGGTGGGCAGGCCCCTGGAGAGCAAGTGTCAGGCAAAGTACACCCAGCCCTCAAGAGCAGGAAGAGTTGGCCTTGGACAAGAGACACATGTAGGAGGCTGGGCTACCCTGAGAGGTGGGTGTTGTTTTCAGGTGTCCAGATCAAGCCTCCTATACTCTAGTTGTTCATGGTTGTGATGGTGGGGAAATCCAACTTAACTTGCAATAGAGCCTAATAACTATGTGGGTGGGCCTTGCATGCCCAGATAGAGGGGGCCAGCATACCACCCAATCTGGTCTTCCCATCCTCTTTGTCCAACTTGTTTCTCCTTTTCTGTTTCCCAACCTGCTGTCACATTTATACAAATGTGACACCATTACTTCCTAGCCTGCAGGCCTGGCCCTCCCATCCTCATTGAGTTTCAGGTGTCACTTGTGTTTGCTTCCCCTTGCATCCCTGCCCTTGACCTTCTATAGCTCTTGTTGGTAGACTTTGATGAGAGCCTGGTATCCTTAGCCAGGTCCAGAGAAAGGCTGGCAGAGAGAACATCCACTCGGAAGGAGAACAAGTATCAGGGATATAGGTTATGAACACAAAATACTTGAAACACCTTGAGTGGTTGGTGCCCATGGGATAAGGTGTATGGGATATGCATTGGTACAACCCAGCATTACCTGGGTTGGAGGACCCCAGAAAGGATAAGCTTCCCTGGGTCACCCACTAAGCTGGAATCCATTGGCAGTCTGCACATGGATGTTTCCTGTGGGTCTGCCAACTCTGACTTGCCTCCTTCCCTGTTGCTTCACAGTGGACATCCTGATCATGGATGAGGATGAGGTCCCCAGCTGGTCCCCAACCAAGCTGGCCCCACCCCAGTCTGCACCTTTTCCTGGACCCCCGAACTGACTGTGACTTCCTGCACCCTACATCTGCACTGAGAATGGCTAAGCTTCCACCACTGGTCGAAGCTTAAGCAGCACCAAAGCAGGCACACAGGCGAGTGGCCAAATGCCTGTACTGACTGTGGCAAGACCTTCTCCCAGAGCTCTCACCTGGTGTAGCCCTGGAGCATTAACACAGGCAAGAAGCCATTTGCCTGCTCAGAATGCAAGCCCTTTAGCTAGATCTCCAACCTTATGCAGCACCAGCGCATCCACACAGGTGAGAAATCTTGTACTTGTCCCTACTGCGGCCACAGCTTCACACAGAATAGGGACACTGACTCTTCATTAACTTCTTCAAGCTGATTACAGGCATTGAGATATTAGAAGATGGGCAGGAGGAAGAGTAAATTGATTAACCTTTGATGCTGTGTCTTCACTGCATCCAACTGCAATTCCAGGACATCAGAAGTTCAAGCAGGTCTGCTCAGCTTGCTTGATGAGTAGATATACCAAGGCTGTGTATTCTGCAAGATACAATTCTCAAAAAGTTTTACTATCAAGATAATTTTTTGTTAGAATACTGGAATCTAGTCTTCTGACAGCCTGCCTCTGTCATGTCTAATTCATATAATTCTTGGCATTTCTATGAGGGTGTGTTCCCACCATCCTCCCATTCCCACCTCCCTGCTCTCAAATTACCCAACACTAGGGAATACAAAGTTTCAGGCACCAAGCCCCTCCACTTCCACTGATGCCTGACAAGGCCACTCTCAAGTACCTATACAGGTGGAGCCATGAGACCCTCCCTTTGTGCTCTCAGGCTGGAGATTTTAGAATGGCTACTCCAGCTTGTTTCTTAGGACCATTTGCTTGAAAAAAAATTGTTTTCCAGCCTTTTATTCTAATGTAGTGTCTGTCTCTGTCACTAAGTTCAGTTTCCTGTATGAAGCAAAATGCTGGGTTCTGTTTATGTATCCAATTCATTAGCCTATGTCTTTTAATTGCGGAATTGAGCTGGACCAGACCTCTGCCTGGTCTGCTATTGTGTGGACCCCAGATCCCGCCCAAGACATTCTGGAGGCTTCATGGATCCCACAGCCAGCATTAGGTAGGAAAACCCACATACTGCCCTAAGCCCATAACTGGGTGCTGTGAGCGCTCAGGTTCCAGCAGATACCCCCCCTCCCTGCCCCTAGGGACTAGCACTCCCATTCTGCCCCTCTCCCAGATCTGAGTCCTAGACCAGACCTCTGCCTGGTTTGCTATTGTGTGGACCCCAGATCCTTCCCGAGACATCAGGAGGCTCCACAGATCCCACAGCCAGCTTTAGGTAGGAAGACCCATATACTGCCCTAAGCCCATAGCTGGGTTCTGTGAGCACTCAGATTTCAGCAGATACCCCCCCTCCCCACCCATGAGGACGAGCACTCCCCTTTGCCCCTCTCCCAGATCTGAGGCCTGGACCAGACCTCTGCCGGGGCTGCTGTTGTGTGGACCCTGGATTCCACCTGACACATACTGGAAGGTCCACTCAACCCAGAGCCACAGAGGAACAACTGAACTCAGAGCATCAGACAACATATCTTGAGATATCCTAGAGGAGACACTGCACCCAGAACAGCAGACACCTAGCTGGACTGCTACCTTGGAGGCACCATATCCTGAGGCATCCTAGAGGTACCACTGTAATCAGTGCAGCTGGAAAAGATCACAGAGACATCTGGACCCCTAGAAGATCAGACACAAGTGAGATAACTGGAAAGGCAGGCTTCAGTCAGAGCCAGCAAGTACAGGCAGCACTGGAGTTAACCAGATGGTGAAAGGCAAGCGCAAGAACGTAAGCAACAGAAACCAAAGTTACATGGCATCATCAGAACCTAGTTCCCCCATCATAGCAAGCCCTGAACACCCCATCACACCAGAAAAGCAGGCTAACTTCATGTCATCATCCGTCATGGGAGTACTCCCTAGATTGAGGGACTTTAAATTCGGATTGCTAACAAGCTTCCAGAGATATTGCAGGCCAGACACTATTTCTGCACTCTTACACCTGCAGAAGTGGAGGTGGGGTGGGAGAGAGAGAGAGAGAGAGAGAGAGAGAGAGAGAGAGAGCGACAGCGCAGCCATATTAAATTGTTCATTTAATAATTAATAAAATTTAATCAATAACACTCTTTGGTTTTACCTACCTAGCTAGCACTCAAAGCCGTATCTCTTTGCACATTGCTCGTTTCTGATTCTATGCTGTGTGAAACTCTTCTGTCACTCAAGTGATGGGACTGGAGCCCTTTGCAAACACTTCTGTCAGTTAAGTTTTACTTTTCTGTGATGGGCTCTAATTTATCCTAAGCTGGTCTCAAACTCACTATGTAGCTGAGGTTGAAGCTGAGCAGCTTTTTAACACTCTTAAAGGTTTTTGTGTGTATGAGCATTCAGGTGCACATGGGGGCCAGCAGAGGGCACTAGCTCATGAGAGCTGGAGTTACAGGCTAGGAACCCAGCTCTGGTCTTCTGCAAGAAGCTAAAGACCTTGGACTTTAGGTTCACCTGCCACCACTTCCCAAGTGATAAAGCTAGACTCTGGGGAGGAGGACCCTCAGTTGAGAAAATGCCTTAATCATATTGTTTTCTAGGAAATGTCAGTTGGACATTGTTGGGAAAGTAATGATTGATGTGTGAGGAACCAGAGCACAGTGAGCAGTGCCACACCTGGGCAGGTAGTCCTGGATCTATAAGAAAACAGACTGGGCATGCAATGGGGAGCAAGCCAGTTAAGAAGCATTCCTCCATGACTTCTGCTTCAGTTTCTGCCCTGACTTATCTCAATGAGTCAGGTATGACCCGAGAGTTATGAACGAAAACTCCTCCCCATGTAGCTTTTAGTCATTGTCTCAGTTGGGATTCCTATTGGTGTGAGAAAACACCATCGCTACAGCTTGTAGTCTGTCATCTCAGGATGTCAGGGCAGGAACTCAGTGCATACATTAGCAACTGAGAACTTGACCAGCACCAAGCTGGATGTCATGTGGGATTTCCCCTGACTTGAGAGGCCAAGTTAAAGAGTGGGCTTTTTCTCTAAAGTAGATCTGGGATTCATCCTCCCTCCCCAAGATACCTGGCATCTGTAGCAGGCTCAGATTTGTATCAGTGTTACAGCATGAGGCTGCCTCTAAAAGGCAGTGTTTCTTACAAGAGGTCAGATTCACAGCTTGAGGCAAACAGGCCATGCCACCTTCCTGCAGCTCTCACTGGGACAGAGTTAAGTGATCTGTGCTGGGACTTGACAGCTCTCAACTGGGTCCTTCATGCTCCTTGTCACATATGCTATGATGAAATAAATCATGTGATGGGAAACTTCTTACAACTCCTAAAAGCCAGACTTTTCCTTTGTTCTTGGGATTTGGTCCAGAGACACTTCTCAGAGGGATTTGCTGAGATGTGTTAATGAAGGACACATTCTGAAGGGACTCCTTTGCACTCAACCCCAACCTCCCCGTTGTGATGACTTGAGCATACTCTCTCATTAATGTGTATGTGTGTACACCTACACGACTGTAAATGTTGTTTGGCTGTTTTGTTTGACTGCTTGATGGAGATAATCTGATTGTAGATATTGGGATTTCCAAGAGGAACCAAATGACCCTATTCAGCAGAAAGTTGTCTCAAGAGGTCTATACTCCTTTTGTTCTCTTTTTTCTTGAGTACTTCATATTAGGTGGTTGGGACAGATTGGGGTTTAGTAAGTTTTGGAAGGTTGGTGGATAATAGAACCCAATAAAGTACCCCTGAAGTATAATTATAGGTAAGGGAAAACACAGATCAACCTGGAGAGATCAGTGAAAGAGAAGTTGCTTAATCACTTAACTGATTAAACTACACTTAGAAACTATACCTTGTTTCTTTATTGTGCGTGGGCATGTTCAATCACAGATCTGAGGAAGCCAGAATACAGTAAGTAGGAGTTTGTTCTCTCCACTATGAAGGCCCTGAGGCTTGAACTCTGGTAATCAGTTCTAAGTGGCAAGTGCTTTACCTGTCTTGCTTCCTCTTATGGCCTTTGTTATGATCAAGACATGGTGCTATAATTTTGTCAGTTTCAATGTTGGTGGAAGTCTGTCAAAAGGAACATGAGGCCTCATTATTAATTTTGTAATTCAGTGTGAATCTATTCCTCAATGTAGAATATACAGACTGCTGTTTCCTAATTTATTATTTCAAGCTCTTTCACTGTAAATGTGAGTAGTAACTTTCCCATCAAATTGGAAGTGAAGTGTTAAATGGGTTGGATAAATTTCTCAGTTTGGGGCTGGAGAGAGAAGGCTCAGCAGGTTAGTGCCCTGGCCAATTTGGCACTGGTGCAGAGCTTGGTTCTTAGAAACTATATTTATATGATTTTGTCTGTTTGTAACTCCATCTCTAGAAGTATGACACCCATTCTTCTTAAGGGCAGGGAACCCACAAAAATACATGCACATCCGACACACATAAGCAAAATAAATGCTAAAATATTTCTTTGATCACAGGAGTAAGTACCACAAGTCATATTTTGAGGGTCATCACACTGACAGCTATAACCACTCCAGATATTTATCTTGTTTCTCTGCTCACAGATATTTATCTTGTGTCTCTGGTCAGTTTCAAGCAGCTGCAAAGGTTACATGCTTGATTTTGAGAAAATAAGTTATTTTCTTCTGAGAAAATAATTTTATGACTGAGAAAGCAACTGACAGACAGGATGACAGCTTTTAGTCCTCATTGTTCTGATACCTGTTGTCTCCTGTCTGATTTGCAGGTGTTCTTGATGATTGGAAACACATTTGCACTATGGCCCAGAGGGAAGAGTTTGCCAAGATCTTTCAGGAGAAGGTGTACAGTTTGGATCTTGGTATCCTTCTTGGTCCTGGATGTTAAACCTCTTAATGCTCCTGAGCAGGAGCTGGTTTTGTCTCCTTTACGCTTTCCTCTTGATGTATTGAGCAGTAGTGAGAGTACCATGACTTGTTCACACAAAAGATGTTTAACACATATTTATGCAATAAAATTTTTGATGGTATTAATGAAGCTGTATTCTGTGTTTAACATTTTTAGTGACTCTGGCTTTCAACAGCTGAGAAGCACAGAACAAGGATCCTTAGGATCTCTGAAGATCAACAGTAAGGGAGAAATTGTGGGGAAGCCTGCATCCAAAAGTTCACCTACATGCCTCATAAAGAGACGAGAATCTATTAAAAAGTTTTGAAAGATGATACAAATGAAATTTAGAAGATAAAAGTCAATAAAAGTGACCACCACCATCAGAATAGTATGGGTTGCTCTGGTCTCAGCTTGGCCTCTGTGGTCTTGATGGGCAGTGAGGATGTGCTGCATTCGCTGGCGATGTCTGTGGAGGAGAAGCACCATGGAGACACTGGTCCAGACCATGATGCTCATGAATGTGGCATCATGGACAAACCTCAAGAAGACAATGCCTATACTGAATCCAGAAGTGGAACAGAACAACTTGTTTTTATAGTCAGAGTTATTATCTGTAATCTGTGGCCCAGTGACCTTAATTGGAATGTAGATGTTATTTAAGATACTGAAGAACCAACAGCTGTAACAAGAATAACTAGCCAAATTTGGGACACTTCCTCTGAGTATAAATTTACCTCTATTGACAGGAACAACAGTGACAAACTGATGTATACTCAGGACACAAGTGGAACACAAGTTTGAGCTTCTTACAACCAGACGAGTGAAGAATTCCAATTTACATTTGAGGTCAGTTGGATGATATCTTTGAGCAAAAGTCATAATTTTGTTTGGAAATATAGTGAGGAAGAGAATCAGGGCATTGGCCACAGCCATGTGGCTTAAAATCACCTGTGCAGGCCTCTGTTGAGAACCAGTGAAGACTGGAGATACATTATGGAGTAACAGAAAGACATTGGCTACAGTCCCAACTCCAAACTGGCAAAGCAAGAGGATCTGAAGAGTCACTTCCTCAGTGGTTTTCAGGGAGTTATCATTAGCAGATATGGAGAGGGCTTTACTCGACTCTGCAGTCATGATTAGGTCCTTGGGTTTGTTGTCCTCGGGTTCTGTTCTATTGCCCACACTTACCAATAGATTTGGGATAATTTTGTCTCTTGATAAGTGAGACACTATTTTATCATAATACAGGAACTTTGCCTGGACTACAATGCATGCACAGTAACTCAGAATAAAATTTTATACTTATTGAATTACTTTTCTCTTGAGATAAATTTGCACTGCAACTACATCTTTATGGTTACATAGTTCAATAACCTATACAATAACACATATTTTAAACAGACCATGGGCCTTTACATCTGAATAAAGACAGGAAAGGGATTAGTATGAATATGTGATTTTACCATCAGAAGTCAATACAGTAGGAGGGAGGGGAGGCTGCCAATGGGATGTAACTTATTAATAAAATCACTTAATCAATAGTAAATTAAAGAGTCCATCATCAGATTTTATCATTTGTATTCAATATAATTAAGAGTGAGACGAATCTGAAAACGGAATGTACCTTAATCGATTAAATAACATATTCAATAAAAAAAAAGAAAAATGAACCCTAAAATAATTAATAAAAATTTTTATATAAAAGTAAAATGTGCCGGGCAGTGGTGGCACAAACCTTTAATCCCAGCACTTGGGAGGCAGAGACAGGCAGATTTCTCAGTTCTCGGACAGCCTGGTTTACAGAGTGAGCTCCAGAACAGCCAGGGCTATACAGAGAAAGCCTGTCTACAAAAACAAAGAGAAAATAAAGTAAAATGTTTAAAATAATGTGTATTTTAATAACATGTATGACTACATATGGTAATTAATAAGGTTTTGTTACTGAATCCAGTTGTAGAAAATTAAGTTGTTGGCTTTTGAGAAATGTTTTGTGCTACTGATTCACACAACAAAGTACCAAATATTTCTGATAAAGCCACCTGTGTACTGGTTACACAGATAAACATAGGTTTACATATGTATCCTCCATGTGAACAAAGAAAACACTTGCTAAGAAGATTCATTCATTGATTGTTTTCCTGATCTTAATTTTTGTTCTATAAAGTCATGTGTCAGAATCTTACCTTGAATCATCTCCAGCTTTCCTCCAAAATTATTACTGCTATCACTATTATATTCTTGTAGAGGGATGTTGTTCTGCATTCTACTTGTTATATGTTTTCTAAAGGACCAGAGAACCTCCATTTATCAAAGTTCAACATCTCACATACAGATGTCACATTGAATGCTGTTTTCTGCTGAATATTAATCCAGAAAACATACACTGATTTGAGGTGGAAACAAAATATTAATGTACTTGAGTTAAACTGCAGTCTTCAAAAAATAATGCTTCATGTTGGCTTCAGAAGACAATGTACACTGAAGAAGGGAGAAGAGAATTTAAGCAGAAGTCTATGGTTCAAAGAATCCCACCTTCTGAGCATAGTCACAGTGAGCATCCTCGCTGAAGGCCAACTCCAGAACACAGATCCTGTAGAATCATATTTCATGACATCTGTTCCAATGAAATGGTTCTCTGTGTCCCTCTTTGTCAGAGAAAGGATGCAAGGACATCCACAATGGTTTCTTATCCTCCTTGCAGTGCTTTGAAGGTAACCCACCAGAGTACAGGTTTTCCAGTCTCAAAATAATAGCATATACATCCTTCAGAGAGATTATTATTGTCTCATATGTGACGTCAGGGCATTTGTCTACATGGTGTCTTTTTGTGGTATCTCTGATGAAGGAAAATCATTTTTCCCCAGAGCAAATCTCCATTTTTACTTTCAGATGCTTAATAATGATGTCTACAAGTTCAACAGATTTTAATTAGTACCTGGGCAGAAGTGAGCGATGGGTTTTCATGTTTCCTTTGGGAGAATCTAAGTTCTGAATTGATCTTGTAGTCAGATGTAAATTGGGACACTCAAGGGTAGAACAAGGGAATCATTACATGCATTTCTCTAGAGTACTTTCCTCCCGACCATTTAACTCTTGCAAAATATGCTGACAGGAAGTCGTTTGAGAAAACTGCCATCCTGTCATTCAGATTTTGTAATTCCCCAGGAATCTGCCTCATTTCAACTTTTCCCATGTTTATCCCAGGACACATACTTCTGACAAATCTACTAACTGAAGCTGCTCTTTTCCACCTAGATCCTGGGCTTATTCTAATAACCACTTGTTTTCAGGTAGATTGTGACTTGTTTTCTGAGATAATCATGAATCTTTATCAGAAGCGGAGTATACTTTGTTAGTATATTCTGTTGTATACTAACAAAGAGTATATGCAACGTATATACAAAGTATATACTCTTTGTTAGTATATACTTTGTTAGTATCTGGGAAACTGCAGTGTAAACAAGGAACTGTGTATACAAAATCAAAGACCTGGAGTCCGCAATCATTAAGAAATAAATAGATCGAACCACACTCATTTCTGTTCTAGGGAAAATAGACTAGTAGAGACTCTGTTTTGATCTTCAATGATAAAAAATAAAAACTCAGTTTATAAATATAAGAATTGCATGTTCTAAACCTTTATTGAAATTCATACCTGCAGCAAGATTGTCTTAGGCACAGTCAAAGAACAAGCACCTGGATGTGTAGAAAACAAGTTATTATTGCAAAAATATTTGTTACTAATGAAATAACCAGCATTTGTAAGAGATATATGTGGAAATATGACAAAAAGAATAACTTGTCATTACCTTACATTTGTTCATGATAAGCATACAACGATGATTTTAACTGTGAAATTTATGTTGACAAATTGAAAAGTACACACACAATGTGGAATAACCTTAAATGTCAGAAATTTATAAGAGTCATGGCATGTTGAAAAATAGGAGATAGAATACAGTGTTATAAGTGATCAATAGTGATAATGGAACATGAAGTGTAAATTTCAGTGTATATAGGAGGGAAAGCAGACAAGAAAGTATGGAGAGGAATCACTAACACTATGTGTCTTTTGAAAAATGTTAAAGAAACAGTGCTATTGGGGCATTCTGTAATGTGTTCACATGCATGTTTCAAATGAGTTTTAGTAAACCTGCACTATACTAGGTAGACAGTTCCACACATAGACATTAATGGTGAATAATGTCAAACTCTATTCCAGTATTTGGTGACGTCTTTTTCCAGCTGCCTGACAACTCTCAAAGTACAATCCACCCCACCCCCAATCATTATAGGCCATTACCACTGGTGCTCGTGCTTCTGTAAAACTTGGTGGTTAAAGACACCATATACTCCTGCCCACAGGAAGATCATTTTTGTTTTCCCAAATTTTAGCTCAGTTTAATCATGTGAGGTTGTCCTCCATAGGTGCACTCACTAAATATATTTAGTACAAATACAATCCCATTAACCACAGAAATTGTAGACAGTGCACCTACATTTTTTTCCAGGTTTTATGTTAATGCTTGGGCTCTGAGCAGACATGAGAGCAGTGTCTTATAACTTTGCAAGATCATTGATAGAATATGTATCAAAAGTTAAATTGGGGAACCAGGTACCTATGGATTCCATTTTGTGCTGATATTTGAGCACATTTTCACTAGAAGCAACACTAAGGACCCGAGTCTAATTCTGAGGCAGGTGAAGCTTGTTTATGAGAAAGTGGTAGTAGTTAAATGTAGGTCCATAAAAATTATAGGCATTGCACCTTGAGTTTTATAAGAGTGTCTTTTTCCTTGAGGACCTGCCCTTTGGGTAGGATGTTCCCTGAGTCTGGATGTGGTTCAGCCATGGGAGCATGCATAATAAAGTCAAGTAGTGATCCTGTCAACTTTGAGAGCACTGAGAGCAGTCAGCAAAACTATGTATTGTCCTTTCTGGTGTGGCTCCAAGGATAGCTTCTGAGGTCTCTTACAGATCACCCAGTCATGAGTCTGGCAATTTTGCAGCATAGGTGGATGAGTAACCTTGTAGACTGTTGCGTGCCATGGCCAGTCTTCCTTTGCCTGTGGACAAAAGTCTCCACAGAACATATTGACAAGTGATCAAGGACATATCAAAAACATATTTGACAGTGATTTCACTAAGCACATAATCTCTTAAGATAGAAAGTACAGGTCTAGGTCTTCCATACATCATTTCAAAAGAGGTTAATCCCAAAATATAAAGAGTATTTTAGACCATACATAGGGTGAAGGGAGGAGAGCTATGCAGTCCATTCCCTTCTGCATTGTTAATTTAGTGAGGGTCTGTGGGTCCCAATCCCTGAAGGCTTCCCACAAAGATCTCTGGCCCAGCAGGGTGTGGGTGTTTGGGCAAAGGGGATCAAGTGAGAGCAGGAAGGGGGAATCATCTCTTCTGCCTACACTGCTGCCTCTGCCCTCATCTCCCATGTCTCTGCTGTTGCCACCCATTTACTCCAGGATGCTGCACCTGTCACTCAGCTCTGAGTGCATCCTCACCACCACTTTCATGACACTGGGGGTGTGGTATGAAGTGGAGCCTCTCTGTTTCTGCTTGAATTTACCTGTGGCAGCATCATTTCATGTGCTCACTGGCCATCTGGATATCGTTGAAGAAAAGGCTATTCAGATCTTTTGCTGGGTGGGGTTTGTGTGTGGTCTGTGTTTGTGCCCATGCATGTAGATGCTAATGAGTGTGAGCACATGTGGAGACTGACTTCAGTCTGTTCTCTATTTAAATATTTATTTACTCATCTACTTAATGTGTACAATATGTATCTGTTTATGTGTGCCATGTATATGCAATTACTGGAGGCCAGAATAAAACATTGGATCCTCTGTTTGGAAGTGGAGTTACAGGCAGTTGTGAATGGCCATGTGGGTGCTGTAAACCAAACCCGAGTCTTTTTCACTGAGCATCTCTCCAGCCCCTTTACCCTCTTTTTGAGGTGGGGGTCTTGTTGAACCTGGAGTTCACCCTTTTGGGTAGATTATTTAGTTGGCCTTGTGTGGAACAGTGGGCTATGGGACACCACTGGGGGCCTGGTAGAGCACTCTCTTGAGAGTTTCTATTGGAAGAGCTGTTGGCTATGCTCCCAACCCATGGATTTTCCTCATGACTCCCACAGTCCTTGGCTTTGAAAGCTGCCCTTATTTTTGAATTTCTTGCTCATTGACCTTAGAAGACAACTAAACTTTTCCTATAAATGGCCAGAGAGTGCCACCCTAAATTGTCATTCATATAGGTGACTCAGAACCTTTGAAATGTGACCATTTGAAGGGAGACATCATGGTGTCAGTAGGAAGAATTTGGCCAGGCAAGCAAACCAGTCCAAGCAGCACAGGTTAGGCTCTGCATTCTTGCCTGTAACCCTGCCAGCTCTCTTTGGGGCATCAGTTTCCTTGGGGGTTGCTTCACTGCCTGGTCAGTATAAAATGCATCCTGGTTTAGGGAAAGAGGCTGTCCTCTCTGACCACTGAAGACATTCTGCAGAGAAGAGTGACTAGAACACAGGCAGGCATACCCAACATCCTACCTACAGCCAGCCCTCCTTCCTGCAGTAATTTGGATGGAGCTGGGAATTCCCAGCTGCTTAAGCTTGTTTCAGTGAGAACAGGGTATCACACTAGGCAACCGCCTTTCACAGGCCAACTCTATTCAACCTTTTTGACTCCTGGCAGTACCTACAGCTCAAGTATGCCCCCTTACCTCTCGTAGGTACTTGTGTACTTCTTAAAAATTTAACTTTCTATGAAAGGTATTTGTGAGCTGAAAATGTGCTGTTAGTTATTATTATTATTATTATTATTATTATTATTATTATTATTATTATTATTATTATTACTATTACTATTGCTACTCCTACTATTTTTTTCTCCTGAGACAAGAGTTCTCTGTATAACAGCCTGGGCTGTCCTGGAACCCACTCTGTAGACCAGGCTGGCCTTGAACTCAGATTTGCCTGCCTCTGCCTCCCTAGTGCTGGGATTAAAGCCATGTGCCACTCCTGCCACTCCTGAAAATATGTTGCTTTAAAGCAAGCACACAGTTAGGTGATATATTAGTATATTCAGAGTTGCATATCAGTCACCACTGTCTAATCCTGAATGTTTCCATTAACTGTCAGGAAGCCCACACCTCTTCATGGTCACTGCCACTTCTGTCCTCCCACTGCAGCCACTCACTAGTCTGCTTCTTGTCTGCAGACTTCTCTACACAGTCCATACCCATGGACTCCTACACCATGTGACTCTGGCCTTAGTGACCTTGAGTACTTCACTCTCACTGGATCTTGTACCACGTGACTGTGTTTATTTGATCCTCAGCTAAGTGATCTTGGTCAGTTCATACACAGAAACCTATTCCTGGAGACGTTGGACTCTGTGATGTTTGGCAGTTTATGCAAATGGAGCCACAGACCACGAGACTCCTGGCTTAGTGACCTTTGGCATTTCTTGCAACCATGTTGCCCTGGACTTAATGACCTTGGGAAGTCCATGCATATGGAGTAATAGGCTTAGTCCTTGTTTCTTTCTCTAGCATTTGGTGTTGCTTTTTAGCTGCCACACATAGCATTGCATGTCTGTCCACTCATGATGTTGTAAAGATGGGTGGTTTCTTTGGGTATATGCCAAGAATGGGACTATAAGGTTACTTGATAACTGCTTACCACTTGAGAAATGGGCTGTTTTCCAGCAGGACAGTGCCATCTGACAGTTCCCCAATGTACTTGCAAGTTCTCCTTGTGGAGTTCTCTTGTTTGTTTCACTTTAAAGACAATATCTCATGTAACCCAGTAGTTTGGGATGCATTATGTAGCTGAGGTGTGCCTGAAAATTCTAATCCTCCTGCCTCTACTTCTCAGGTGATGGTATTAACAGGTGTGCGCCACTCCATCTATCTTCCTTTGCAGTTTTGGTATTCGTGATGTTCTGCCTAGGGACCTGGTAGTGTTGGGTCTTGTGTAGGGGAGACAGAACTTTCTCTTTCCTAGAGTTCACTGCTGGGTCTGAGAATGAAGCTGACATAAAGCAGATGGACTAGCAGAGAGTTCAGGTGCCTCCTTACATGTATGTGTATCATGTGAAAGCAAGGCCTCATGGGTGGTTGGGCCTGGTGTTTGTTCTGTGCTGGTGAAAAGAGCTTTATCATGGAGTGTGGATGGGGAGAATTGTTTTTGTCCTTGGCTTTTTTCTGTGATAAGATAGTTTACTCCCCTGGAACATGAAGGCCATGCTTTAAGAGGAAGCTATGCTCTTACTTCAGGAAGAAAAGGGAGTCATACCTGTCTCCACAGACCTTGAGCTGAAAACATTCCTTGCATGATAGTGTGCTCTGGTGGGTTTCTGCCATTTTGTCAGCTTTGGCCCACACAGCTGCCTATTCTGTTGTATAGTCCCTAAGGTTGTCAGATGAGGAAAATGAATAGAATGGAAGAGATTTGGACTGAACTGCTATGAGCAGAAGGACCATATGTGTGTTTGTTATACACTTATGACCCATGACTGTCTTATCCGGACACCCCTGCCCCAACTACCACCATTCATCTGGTCTGTGTAGAATAGACTCCTGTGGTTTGCTGACATTTTTTCCAGACTCCTAGGTTTTCCCCTTTAAACCTTGCTGCTTTCTCTCCCAGTACCTTCTGGAGAGGTTGTCATGTGTCACTTTTATAAGCCTTTGCATGCATCTCTTGGGCCACATAAGCCACCTTGTGCACATTCACAGAGCTGTTCAGACCTTTCTGCACCAAGTGGAGTCCACTTGGTTCTGTTTGTTCTTTTTGTGTACTTCCTCCTCCTGAGGCAGGACCAAGTACTGGGATTCATCAAATTTTGTCTTTTAAAAGTTTCTGCTTGGCCCAGTTTCATTCACCTGTGTTTTCATCCATACCATTGTTCTCTGGAGCACTTGGGCTTCCTGGTGCTGCTGTGGGTGCTGGAGGTTCCATGGGTAGTGCTGGCCTAGGAATAGATGTCTGAGGACAGACTAAATTGGTATAACATGAAGGGGCACTAGAATTGAGGAGCTTAAAGTGTGGGTAGACAGGCCTTTTGAGGAGGTGACTTTCACTTTAAACATATTATGGCAGGGGCAGCTGTCATCACATGCTTAAAGGCTCTCAGGAGCAAGGAGGAACACAGCTGAGGGGGCCCAGGTGGCTGGACTGGTAGAGAAGCTGTGGGTCAGGGAGTTCTCAAGGGGTGGACCTGGCTCAGGCTTTCCACTTGATGACCTAGAAGACCTGTGAGTTAGTTACTATTGCCTTGCGGGTCAGGCTTTGTTCAGCCCTGCTGCCTGCAGTTAGCTTGGGGTATAAATTTAGGTAGCTAGTCAGTCCAGAATGTTTGATACAGGAGGTATAGGCTTTCTGTGTCTGAAATTCTTTTTTTGGAAGGGGCTTGGGGACCTCAAGGCAGAATTTCTCTGTGTAGCCCTTGGCCGTCCTGGACTCACTCTGTAGATTAGGCTTGCCTTGAACTCAAAGAGATCACCCTGCCCTACTTCCCAAGTACTGGGATTTAAAGACAGGCTGCACTCTGTGTGGCCCTTGAAATTTCTTTCTGTTGCTGATATTTTGGTGTAGAAGTAGACAGTCTTCTGACACTGCTCTCCCAGTTGTGCTTGAGCATCCTTGTTTGAAGGAGTCGTTTAACTGGGTGTTGTAGCTGTCAAGGCATATGGGCCTCTTCCAGCAAGTTTCAGGTCTGCATGGTCAAGTTGAAACCCCATACACCTCTGTAATCTACATTGTCCCTGGAGAAACTGAGTCACGGAGTTGTTCTGCCTGTTTCCAGCTGAAGGGAGCTGCGCAGTGGCCTGGGAGGGTGGCTGTGGCCTGGGTAGCTAATGGAGGCTGAACTCTATATCTTGAGTCAGGGGTGCTGCAGCTCAAGCCACTACAGTCTTGGTGCAGGCTCCTGTTGGCTGGGTGACTGCCTGCTTTGGAAAGTTCTTTGCTCTGTTCAACACCTGTAATCTCTCTCTTCCTGTTTTGTACATTTCCAACAGGGACCCAGACATGGAGCTTTGGGAAGAAGCTTTGTCTCTGTGGCCACTGGATTCTGAGGACCAGCAGATGGTCAGTCATGAGAGTTCAGGTGAGGTGGCCTCGGTGGTCCCTCAACCAACCACACTGCTTTCCCACCAGGCCAGGGAACCATGCTTTGTGACTCTGGGGTGCCTGGACTCCTGCAACTTGCTCTCCAAGAACTCCACACTCCCATCTTAGAATGAGAGGCTGGTGTTCAGGTCTCTAAGGGTCCTCTTAGTAGGACCACCCAGATCCTTGGAGCCATCTTTTGTCTCATGTCTTCAGCTAGCTGTTGTTGAGCACCCCTTTGTGCCCCATATCCTGCTCTGGTTCCAATAGTACTGTGTCTGCTTTATGGTTGTTCCTCACATGGGTGAGCCTCCAAACACAGGGTCTCAAAGTAGTAAGGAATGAGGGAAGGACTGGGAAGGGGAATCTGAGAGTACATGGTAAGATTTGGGAAGGTGGGATGGGCTAAATATGAAATTATTTACTTTTAAGTGTTGGCAACATGTGTTCAGTTTGTTTAATAAAGCATTTTTGAGTTGAAACACTCACCTGTGGATTACATGGAGCCCAGGTTTGTTGGGTAAGACCCATCCTGGCCCACCAACACCCTCCTCTTCCCTCTGCCTGGCAATTCTAGGCTGATGACAAGAAAGCTCACGAGAGGGCACAGTGGGCCAAGTTGTATGTCTGACACCTGGAGAAGATGGCATTGGTTTCATCCATGTTAATAAATTGGTGCTTACATCACACTGCTTAAGTGTTCCTTAGACTCTGCTGCCATGGCCCAAGGTTGTTGTCACCTCCACCAGTCCACTGCCATATACCCATCTGTTTAGGGTAGCAATAAAAGTTTTCTCAAATCCTGACAACTCAAAGTAGATGGACTTGAGGTTCCACTTCTTTCTCGACACCAGGGTGTGTGACTGCCACTTGGGCAGACAAACCCAGAGGCTATGCTGCATTTTACACTTCTGCCATCTGGTGTGGGCTTGTTGGAAGCACTGATGCACTGCTCAGGGGTGAGAGAACACAGCCTAAGATGGGGGCCCCAGCCCACATGAGAAACAAGTCTATGGTTAGAAAACACCCAATTGGGAACCTCATGGAGCCAGAAAGAAGTCCACCATCTCCACCCCCACTCCCACACCCAGCACTCCCTAGGGGTGCAAGGATGAGCTCAGGACTAGGGGCTGGGGGATGACAATTCTAGCTTAGCTCGAGTATCCTGGAGTGCTAAGAGGACTTCTGCAGGAGACTTAGGAAGAAGGCTTCCCCACGGCCTCCACCACAGTTCTTGAGAGACACAGTCCTTGATTCTAAACTGTTTACTGATTAATTATTGTGGAGAATAAGTGTATAAAACTTTCTCAGGTTGGATCAGAGATTAAATATCTTTTGCAGGAAGGAGTGTCCCAGAATAGAATCTTATTGGTTAAACACTCAGGGCTCATCTAGATACCTCATTAGCATGGAGGACTCTGTGTTCTGTGTCATGTGACCAGTGGTCAGGTTCTTTATGTGGAGAGTTGTGGTCACCTGTTCTGGGCCAAGAATCTGGTTGGGAGTAAGTGAAACACATAATGTCCTCAGGTATGAGGTGCCAGGGTTTCTGAACCCACTGGACCTTACCAAGTTTCCTGGCATGGTCCACTGCCCCACAGATATACTGCGCAGCTGGCAGAGACTCATATCTCTGATGATAATGGTTTGAAATTTTGTGTATAAATGTTTTGCCTGTGTGCATGCATGTGTACCGTATGTTTCCCTGATGACTGGGGAGGTCAGAAGAGGGCATCAGAGCTCCTGGAACAGGAAATACCTATGGTTGTGAGCCACCATGTGGGTGCTAGAAATCAAACCTGAGTCTTTTGCAAGAACAAGTGCCCTTGACCACTGACTGAGCCATCTCTGAAGACCATACTGAGGTAAAAAATGTTGTCAGTTCTGTCATTTCTGAGACAGTGTAATCAAGAGAATCTGATCTCCTAAGATGACCCTGCAGTCCCCTTGCTAAATGCCCACAGCACCACTTTCAAACTCCATTGCTCCTTAGAACCTCCTGGCCCACTTGAGCATCCAGGCATCAGCTAAAAAGGAACTCCACCTTTTAAGTAATTAGTTCCCCAGTCACTTAACAGCTGCTTATTTACACAGCAGGAACACCAAACAGAATAACCAGACAAAGGAAGGCATGTGCCTGACCAAAGCTCTCCTTGCTCCTCTCCAGCCTTCTCCAGTTCTTAGACATCTCTTCGCTAGATTGTCACTTAACACAGCATGCTCCTTCTGCCCCTGCAGGTTCCTGAGCTCCCAGACTTCTTGTTGTATTCAACATTCAGATTCCATGTCTTGACAGCAAATACTGTTCAAAGATGTTTACAGTACACTGGCACTGTGAATTTCTAAGCTTTAAAATGTTTTCAGTTATATTTTTTCTGTGTGTCCATAGGAGGGAGTAGGGCAAGCATGCCACCATGCACATGGAAGCCAGAACGAATCTTGAAGGCCTTGGTCTTCTTCCACCATGTGTGTATTGTGACTGAGTTCAGATTGTCAGACTCAGGGCAGGCACATGTACCTGCTCAGCTGTCTCCCAGGCCCCTGTGACACTGTAGCACACAGGCATCACTGTATTATGTTTGTATCCACTTCCTCCACCACACTGGGACTGGTCTCTTCCCCCAACCCTCCGCTTAGATAGTCCTCCTGCTTTCTTCTCCCCCTCTGATGTCTAGTCCTATCCCGTCTCCTTCCTACTTTCTTCTCCCACATGGGTATTTAGGGGTGTGTGTGTGTGTGTGTGTGTGTGTGTGTGTGTGTGTGTACGTGTGTACTGATGCTTGAAAATGTAGGTTCTTGTATTGACTTCACCTAGTAGTTTGAGACAAGGTCTCACAGAAACTGAAGCTCCATGTATCAGTCAGGTTGCCTTGTCAGAGAGATCCCAGAATCCGTTTGTCTCTACCCACCAGGCAGCATTGGAGATTCAGGCCTGCACTGCCATGGCTTTTACATGGGTGTTGGGGATTTGTACTTGGAACCTTTTGCTTTTACAGCAAGTGAGCTCCATCCCCCCAACCCATACATTATAATTTCAGCTGTTTTTCTTAAGATTCCATTCTTTACCTCTGAATAAAATTGCCCTGTATGTATGTAAGATCTTTTCTTTATTCATTCTTATGAGGAAGGGCTTCTAGGCTGGTCTCCTATTTTGGCAGTTGTGATCAATAGTGCAGCAGTGCACACAGTCTCAGCCTTAAGCATGGGGAGATTCCTGGCTGGGCTTGTGACAGTACATCTGAAATTGGGGCTTCAAGTGGAAACATGAAGGTGCTAGGGCTTCGCTGGGAGAGTTTCTGGCTACTCTAAGATTGGAACTGCTGTAGAGGTGTTGAGTCAGTGACCATTGATGGTCGGTAGATCTAGTTGGCCACTGCGAATCTTGTGGTTCCACCACCATGTACCTAGCACCTGTGTTGTGAGCCCAGTGTGTTATCTGTCATGAGCAGCTGTTGATAAGGTTTTAGGTCCCCGTGGGTAGAGGAGCCACAGGTCCTCTTCACTCAAGAATCGAATACAGGATTGACTGTGAGATGGTCAGTTCCCTGAGAGGGGAGAGAGTACATGAGAGACAGAGGTTTAATATTTAATTGTTCTTTAATAATGCACAGCAAACAATATATTATCACCAATGCTAAATAAAGCTATTGTAACAACAAGGTATTGCCATATTTTCTATACATTTCCTCTATCAATATCAATACAATAAACACAAATAGTAAGTTGCTAATTACCGAAGAAATAAACATAGCTGTAACTACAGAATTATTCATGAGTTATGTGACATGAGTTCTTATGACTGTAATTTCCAGCAGCTCAGGTCTAGAGAGTGCTTTACTAGGAAGATAAGGGTGTTCTGCAGCTTCTAGCAGCTCAGGTCTGGAGAGTGTTTGACCACGAAGTTAGAGGCTTCAGTTTCTCAGCTATCTCATTGATGATCAGGTACAGAGTGCTCAGTCTCTCGGCTGCTGCTTTGATGATCCATGCTGCAGAGTGCTTGGTCCTGGGCTGCAGAGAAGGCCTGAATGGAGGATCACGCTAGCCAGTCATGGCTACCAATGTGATGAAGTGCTCCGGGCAAGGGCTCCTTTTTTATGCTTGAATTTGGGTTACTTCTGATATGCACAGCAGATAACCAGATGTGTCTGGTTATCTGTGGGGCTATGATATCATTACAGCTGGTTATCACACTTATGCAAAACAACTTATTTTAATATACAAATATTTTGATTCATAAGGTTTTCAAAACAACTTTTGATTATCATAACAACTTTTGATTATCACAGCACTTCAAAACAAGTTCACTTCAAACTTCTTTTCTTTCCTACTACAAATATGGAGTCAGTCCTGATAAGGGCCTGCTCCTTATAACCTGGAACCTACAATATTTCTTTGGAGTAAAGAAGTGTAGCCAGGGCACAAAAGCCACACAGGGACTTTGGTTTTGATCAATGAATTTACAGATACCAAAGAGGATTTGAAGAGAGTTGAGTGGACTTAGAGGGAGAGAGAGATTGATAAGTGTCAGGGTATTTGGAAGAAGTAAGACAGAAAGCCACATTTTAAATAGAGTTTCTTTCAATAGAGCTTGGGAGACAAGAGGAAAGAGTAGGGCCCAGGGCCCAGCAGGATCTTGTTCTGTGTTTTGAACCCTCACAGGCCCTCTCCCAGGATGGTGTGGGCATTATGTGGAAGCAGCTCTACACACTAGGACCAACCAAAAGGGAATATTTAATCTTTGTAGTTGTAACCTTGCAGTCAGCTAAGAGTTGCTGTGTGTGGCCTAGAACTTGGGATATCTGGGAAGGGCACAGCAACAATGTACACTCACCTGTTTCCTCCTTACCCTTGGGGCTGGTTTCAAGCCCCAGTCACCTCAGCTTTAGCCATCAAGTTAGTTGTCATGGTCTGCTCTGTGATCTTTATCCTCTGGTGAATTTATTTTTGATCTAGCCCCTGAAGGCCAGCATCTGACATGAGCTCCAGGGTTCTTCGAGAGTTCCCATCTTAAACACATAAGGACATGAACCTACTTTTGAATTGTCTACAACTCCCCCACCTCCTAATGAGGCAAAGGTGTGGTCATCTTCAGGCAACATTTTGTAGTTGAGCTACAGGGGCATATGAGGTATATATTAACTAAAGGGACTCTTGTTTTCTTACCTTGTCTTCCAGTGTCTTGTCATTATCTATTTGGCTTTAGGCTGGCCTCCTTAGGTTTTAAAACTGGTCTTTTCTTTTTCTTCTTCTTCTTTTTTTTTGTGTAGAAAAGACCTTGCCTTAAGTTCACTGTCATGCAGTCCTGACAGGGAGAAAGGTTGCTTTATATACCTCTGTGGACTTGAGAAGGGGAGCGGTGGACTATTCACATCATTTGTCTCAGAAAGCTGACTTTGATGGTTATGTGTCCCCATTGCCAAGTTCCCCCTCCCTAGCATCCCATCATAAAGAAGCAGGTTGTACAGCACCTACCAGATGTAGGTTTGACACAGCCTCAGAGTGGGCTACAGTCACTGATTTGCCAGATTACCTCAGAGGCAGCATTTGAGCCCTTGGAACTGGTGAAAGAGGAAGAGAGCTTCCAGGGGGTGGTGAGAGCCCAAGAATAGAGACTCCATAGTCTCTCTGTGTTGGTTGGCAGGGTATACCTTGTGAGGCCCTGGCATATGACTGTGGGCCTTGGTTCTGCTGGGAAATGGGGAGGCAGAGGGAGCTTGAGGGGTGGGCAGGCCCCTGGAGAGCAAGTGTCAGGCAAAGTGCACCCAGGCCTCAAGAGCAGGAAGAATTGGCCTTGGAGAGGAGGCACATGTAGGAGGCTGGGATACCCTGATAGGTGGGTGTTGTTTTCAGTTGTCTAGATCAAGTCTCCTATACTCTAGTTCTCCATGGTTGTGATGGTGGGGAAATCCAACTTAACTTGCAATAGAGCCTAATAACTATGTGGGTGGGCTTGCATGCCCAGATAGAGAGGGCTAGCATACCTCCCAAGCTGGTATCCTACTCTCTCTGTCCAACTTGTTTCTCCTTTTCTGTTTCCCACCCTGCAGTCACAATTGTACAAATGTGACACCATTACTTCCTAGCCTGCAGGCCTGGTCCTCCCATCCTCATAGGGTTTCAGATGTCACTTGTGTTTGCTTTTCCTTGCATCCCTGCCCTTGAACTTCTATAGCTGTGGTTGGTAGACTTTGATGAGAGCCTGGTATCCTTAGGCAGGTCCAGAGAAAGGCTGGCAGAGAGAACATCCACTTGGAAGGACAACAAGTATCAGGGATATAGGTTATGAACACAAAATACTTGAAACACCTTGAGTGGTTGGTGCCCATGGGATAAGGTGTATGGGATATGCATTGGTACAACCCAGCATTCCCTGGGATGGAGGACCCCGGAAAGGATAAGCTTCCCTGGGTCACCCACTAAGCTGGAATCCATTGGCAGTCTGCACATGGATGTTTCCTGTGGGTCTGCCAGCTCTGACTTGCCTCCTTCCCTGTTGCTTCACAGTGGACATCCTGATCATGGATGAGGATGAGGTCCCCAGCTGATCCCCGACCAAGCTGGTCCCACCCCAGTCTGCACCTTTTCCTGGACCCCCGAACTGACTGTGACTTCCTGCACCCTACATCTGCACTGAGAGTGGCTATCCTTCCACCACTGGTCGAAGCTTAGGCAGCACCAAAGCAGGCACACAGGCGAGTGGCCAAATGCCTGTACTGACTGTGGCAAGACTTTTTCCCAGAGCTCACACCTGGTGTAACCCTGGAGCATTAACACAGGCAAGAAGCCATTTGCCTACTCAGAATGCAAGCCCTTTAGCTAGATCTCCAACCTTATGCAGCACCAGCGCATCCACACAGGTGAGAAATCTTGTACTTGTCCCTACTGCGGCCACAGCTTCACACAGATTAGGGGCAGTGACTCTTCATTAACTTCTTCAAGCTGATTACAGGCATTAAGATATTAGAAGATGGGCAGGAGGAAGAGTAAATTGATTAACCTCTGATGCTGTGTCTTCACTGCATCCAGCTGGAATTCCAGGACATCAGAAGTTCAAGCAGGTCTGCTCAGCTTGCTTGATGAGTAGATATACCAAGGCTGCTGGAACCTGAGCGCTCACAGCATCCAGTTATGGGCTTAGGGCAGTATGTTGGTTTTCCTACCAAAATACTTGTATTCCTTGTATTCTGCAAGATACAATTCTCAAAAAGTTTTACTATCAAGATAATTTTTTGTTTGAATACTGGAATCTAGTCTTCTGACAGCCTGCCTCTGTCATGTCTAATTCATATAATTCTTGGCATTTCTATGAGGGTGTGTTCCCACCATCCTCCCATTGCCACCTCCCTGCTCTCAAATTACCCAACACTAGGGAATACAAAGTTTCAGGCACCAAGCCCCTCCACTTCCACTGATGCCTGACAAGGCCACTCTCAACTACCTATACAGGTGGAGCCATGAGAACCTCCGTTTGTGCTCTCAGGCTGGAGATTTTAGAATGGCTACTCCAGCTTGTTTCTTAGGACCATTTGCTTGAAAAAAATTGTTTTCCAGCCTTTTATTCTAATGTAGTGTCTGTCTCTGTCACTAAGTTCAGTTTCCTGTATGAAACAAAATGCTGGGTTCTGTTTATGTATCCAATTCATTAGCTTATGTCTTTTAATTGCGGAATTGAGCTGGACCAGACCTCTGCCTGGTCTGCTATTGTGTGGACCCCAGATCCCGCCCAAGACATTCTGGAGGCTTCATGGATCCCACAGCCAGCATTAGGTAGGAAAACCAACATACTGCCCTAAGCCCATAACTGGATGCTGTGAGCGCTCAGGTTCCAGCAGATACCCCCCCTCCATGCCCCTAGGGACTAGCACTTCCCTTCTGCCCCTCTCCCAGATCTGAGGCCTGGACCAGACCTCTGCCTGGTTTGCTATTGTGTGGACCCCAGATCCTGCCCGAGACATCAGGAGGCTCTAAAGTTCCCACAGCCAGCGTTAGGTAGGAAGACCCATATACTGCCCTAAGCCCATAGCTGGGTGCTGTGAGCACTCAGATTTCAGCAGATACCCCCCCTCCCCACCCCTGAGGACGAGCACTCCCCTTTGCCCCTCTCCCAGATCTGAGGCCTGGACAAGACCTCTGCCGGGTCTGCTGTTGTGTGGACCCTGGATTCCACCTGAGACATACTGTAAGGTCCACTCAACCCAGAGCCACAGAGGAACAACTGAACTCAGAGCATCAGACAACATATCTTGAGATATCCTAGAGGAGACACTGCACCCAGAACAGCAGACACCTAGCTGGACTGCTACCTTGGAGGCACCATATCCTGAGGCATCCTAGAGGTACCACTGTAATCAGTGCAGCTGGAAAATATCACAGAGACATCTGGACCCCTAGAAGATCAGACACAAGTGAGATAACTGGAAAGGCAGGCTTCAGTCAGAGCCAGCAAGTACAGGCAGCACTGGAGTTAACCAGATGGTGAAAGGCAAGCGCAAGAACTTAAGCAACAGAAACCAAAGTTACATGGCATCATCAGAACCTAGTTCCCCCATCATAGCAAGCCCTGAACACCCCATCACACCAGAAAAGCAGGATTCAGAATTAAAATCACTTCTCATGATGATGATAGAGGACTTTAAGAAATACATAAATAACTCTCTCAAAGAACTTAAGGAGAACACTGGTAGACAGATAGAAACCCTTAAAGAGGAAACACAAAAATCCCTTAAGGAATTGCAAGAAAATGCAACCAAACAAGAGAAGGAATTAAACAAAACCATGCAGGATCTAAAAATGGAAGTAGAAACAATAAAGAAATCACAAAGGGAGACCACCCTGGAGACAGAAATCCTAAAAAAAAAATGATCAGGAGTCATAGACACAAGTATCACCAACAGAATTCAAGAGATAGAAGAGAGAATCTCATGTGCAGAAGATACCATGGAAAACATTGACACAACTGTCAAAGAAAATGCAAAATACAAAAAGCTGCTAACCCAAAATATACAAGAAATCCAAGAAACAATGATAAGGCCAAACCTAAGGATAATATGTATAGATGAGGGGGAAGACTCCCTACTTAAAGGACCAGTAAATATTCTCAACATAATTATAGAGGAAAACTTCCCTAACCTAGAGAAAGAGATGTCCATAAATATATAAGAAGCTTACAGAACTACAAACAGTTTAGACCAGAAAAAAATAAAAACTTCCTGCCACATAATATTAAAAAATTCAAATGTACAAAACAAAGAAAAAATACTAAAAGCAGTAAGGGAAAAAGGCAAAGTAACATATAAAGGCAGACCTATAAGAATTACACCAGACTTCTCAACAGAGACCATAATGAATTTGTAAATTGCTCTTTCTATCTCTATGAAGAATTGATTTGGAATTTTAATGGGTATTGCTTTGAATCTGTAGATTGTTTTTGGCAGGATGGCCATTTTTACTAAGTTAATCCTGCCAATCCAGGAGCATGGGAGATCTTTCCATCTTCTGAGATCTTCTTTGATTTCTTTCTTCAGAGACTTGAAGTTCCTGTCACACAGATCTTTCATTTGCTTGGTTAGATTCACTCCAAGATATTTTATTTTATCTGTGGCTATTGTGAATTGTGTCATTTCTTTAATTTCTTTCTCTGCCTGTTTATCCTTTGGGTAAAGGAAGGCTACCGATGTGTTTGAGTTGATTTTATATTCAGCCACTTTGCTAAAGTTGTTAATCAGGTTTAGGAGTTCTCTGGTGGATGTTTTAGGGTCACTTATGTATACTTATCATATCATCCACAAATAGTGAAATTTTGACTTCTTTCCTTTCCTATTTGTATCCCTTTGACTTCCTTTTGTTGTCTAATTGCTCTATCTCGGACTTCCAGTACTATATTAAATAGGTAAGGTGAGAGGGGCAGCCTTGTCTAGTCCCTGATCTTAGTGGGATTGCTTCAAGTTTCTCTCCATTTAGTTTGATGTTGGCTACTGGCTTGCTGTATATTGCTTTTACTATGTTTAGGTATGGGCCTTGAATTCTTGATCTTTCCAAGACTTTCAACATGAAAAGATGTTGAATGTTATCAAATGCTTTCTCAGCATCTAGTTAGATGACCATGTGTTTTTTTTCTTTGAGTTTATTTATGTAGTGGATTACATTGATGGATTTCTGAATATTGAACCATCCCTGCATTCTTGGGATAAAGCCTACTTGATCTTGATGGATAATTGTTTTGATGTCTTGTTGGATTCGGTTTGCGAGAATTTTATGGTTTTGTGGGAATACAGAGGATTAGCTAGGATTTATTGCATAGCCATAACCTATTGGTAGAAATCTGTACAATTATTATCAAGATTAAGATGTAATTTCTTAAATGGCACCAATTTACTTTAAGTACAAATTTTAAGGTTTTCTTTGGTATGAGCTTCTTATTGATATTAAAGTGAGATGAATATTGTTATTCTCATAGGCATTGTACCAATATAACACATTTAGAAATACAAGGCCTAGACTCAGTCCTTCTTTAACTTTTTTAAAACAGATTTGAGATGGTTAGCCTGTTAGTGAAGGGACTATAGCAAATTCATGGCTTGGAGTTTATTGTTAGGGTGTTTTCTATATTTCATTTGGCTGAGTGGAGTTAACAGACAACAGTCCAGATTACCTTACATGGATAGTTGGTTTTCAAAACATCAGAAGTCCACAGAATTGACATGACAAACATTTCTGTATTAATGTTCATTTTGATTAGAGACCTATCTGCTCCTGACAGCTTCCTATATTGAATTCTAAGAAGAAATTGAGCATCTGTGGAGTTACTCCAGTTGTGGGGAGACAGCCACTAGGCAAAAATTGCCTCTTTCCATCTGCAGACAAATCACTGTCCAGAAAAGGACACAGTTGCAGAATAGTCGACTGATTTTATCTGCCTAGACAGGATAATCAGCCCTTAATAATTATGCAGCACTAAAATCTGTCAGATGATCCTGGGCCAGAAGGCAGAAGAATAGATGCTCCAATGTCTTGTAGTAGAGGGAGAGTCCAGGTGATCAGAGGTCTCTATAAATTGGCTAAGGTTTAGAACCTATGCTTTGTGCTTTTTACAATTATAGTTATCTCAGTCATTCTGGATTTCTGACAGGGTTGAAAACTTATGTTCTCATAGCCAATACTGGCTATTTACCTTGAGAGAAATGATTTGAGTGGATGGTTTTCAGCTGACATTCATTCTAACGTCAAGGAAAAAGCCAGGTTCAGAACTAACTGTTTTAGTTAGGATAGATGGCAGAGGTTCTGGTTAGTCAACAAAATGATGGACTGGGTATTAGGACTATCCTGTACCTGACTGGTACAAATAGGCATAATTATGCTCTAAATCTATTTTGAGAGAAAGGTTTTATTTTAACAGGAAGGGTGCTATGTAGGAGGAGCTAAGGTGGGAGGAGTACTGAGAAGAAGAGTAGGAGTAAGGAGAGGAGGAGAAGGAGGAGAAGCTAGGTGATGAGAGAGAGAAAGAGGGGGAAGATAGAGAGGCAGATGTTCACGTATCTCCACAAGTCAAAGATAGTTGTATCTAGGTTGGGTAGTGGGTTACACCTCTGATTGAGCACTACCAAACTTATAAAGCCTTTGATTAAGATTTTTTAAAAAGTGTATAAATGCAAAAAGGAAAAGGGGGCATGGGATAAGGGGGGGAGGAATGGGGAAAGGGGATGGCATCTGAAGTGTAAATAAAATAGCCAATAAAAATGAAAAAAGAAAAGTATTTAATAAAATATTTAATTAAAAAAAGAAACCAGGTGGATTGGACCGATGTCCAGCAGCCAGGTTGTCATTATTGTCATTTCTTCTTTTTCTGGCCATTAAGATTTCTATATATTTGTGTATGTGTATCCAGGTGCATTGCCTGCAGAGGCCAGAGGAAGGTGCTCGTGCCCTTGAAGCTGAAGTTACAAGTGGTTGTGAGCCAGCTAATATGGGTGCCTTGAACCAAATCCAGTTGCAAGTGCTGTTAAGTGAGAGTCTTCTTTCCAGTTTTGCCTCTGGCCTCTAAAGGGAGATTTGTACTACTTGTTTTCAGTGACTTTCATGAGCTAGAGCTGTGGCAGGTGCCAGCACACAGCTCTGAGCAGTGACCATGGATCAGATTTTCTGTTTTGCCCATTAATCATAATTCATCCATGAATGAGTGACTTAGCCTGAAACTGCCTCCTTGCTTACCAGTGAGACTAAAGATGGTGGCCACCCCATAGATATGTTTCGAGAAGGAAAGGAGGCAGGCACTGATGAGAGCTGGTAAATCTCATTTCAATTTAAATAGTGGTTTCTACAATTGCTACCTCTTCACTCTCCTCTCTATACACAGGACAAGTGGATGAGTAACAACTGCCCCACCTGTCCATGTAGAAGTATGTGTATAAAACAACAATCTTAGACTTGTCTCTTCTGTTAGCTCCTTCTCTCCAGGTCAGAGTTATCTGGCATTCAGATGATCCTATCAGGACCCTCATCCTCTTTTTGACATGTGTAGTGTATGCATGTATGTATATTTGTGTGTCTGTGACTGCACATGAATGTGCAGGTGAAATGTCTCTACATGGGTGCTTGAGGCTAAAGGTTGACAGTGGGTATCTTCCTTGATCAATGTCTGTTTTTTTATCGAGGCAGGGTCTCTAATTGAACTCAAAGCTCATCACTTGGTCCAGTCTGACAAGCCAGATTGCTCTGGAGATCCTGTCTGCCTCCATAGTGATGGATGTAACCCACCAAGCCCATCCAGTATTTACAGGGGCTCTGGTGATCTGAACTCTGGTCCTCATGCTTGTAGAAGGTGTTCTTCACCACAGAGGAACCTCCCCAGCACTTTTTCCTGGTGTGTGTTTATGTGTGTGTGTGTGGGGGGGATTCAGAGAGAGGGTGAGAGAAAGATGGTGAGACAGAGAGACATGAAGACACAGAGACAAATAGAGACAGATAGAGACAGAGAGACAGAGACAGAGGCAGACACAGAGATAGAGAGACACAGGACAGAGAGACACAGAGACACAGACAGAGAGACAGAGTCACACATGGAGACAGAGAGAGACAGGCAGAGAGACCAACTGAGACAGACTGACAGACAGAGACAGGCAGACAGACAGAGAAAGAGATAGACAGACAGAGACAGACAGGGAGAGACAGAGACACACACAGAGAGACAAGGAGGAAAGACAGGTAGAAGACAAGATCTCATTGTATTCCCCAGGCTGACTTTAGACTTGATGGGATCCTTTTGTTTTAACCTCTTGGGTGCTTGTCATATACAACTATACCCTATTGGGTATTATAACTATATACCTGTGCCACCAATGTATACCTGTGCCACCAAATGCTCCAATTTTGGCTTGGTCAACCAAGAAGGAAGTCATAGGTCACTGAATGAGTGGGTAACTATAACTGTGGGGTCAAGTGTGGATTAACCTACTTGGGTCATATAGGTGTCACACACTAAAAGAGCTTTGTTAGGACCAAGATCTTTGGCTGACACCCACTAGACTCCCTTTCAACAGAAGGGCTGCCATGATTGAATGAATGGGGTTTCTTGTATGCCCCAACATCAGGACATTCACCAGTCCCACCCATCTCTGGGGCATCTCACATGCAACAGAGTCATGGAATGAGAAGGGAGACTCACATCAGATTCTTCAGTGAACATTTTGAGCTATTCAAGGCGTCCCTGAGGGATATCATACTCTTTACTCCCACCTTATATCTGGCCAGGTTGAGACACTTTAGGCTGGTGGTTGAAAGAAGGAATGTGGAGATCATCTCATAACCAGTGAGGGTTAACTCAAAGGAATCTAACCTAGAGAGGGGTAGCACAAGATTATTTCCTTGTCCCTCTTGGGTAACCCTATCTCCACTTAGCTCCTTAGGAACTGAGGTGACTGCTCAGTTTCTCTTCTTTCTCTCTTTCTCACAGTAGCCTGTCAACACTGTCACCCAGCACACCACACCCCCATAGATGCAATATGCCATCTATATTTGCTAACTGGAAACAAAAACCTTGGAGCTTGAGTGTTCTCAATGGATAAAGTTGCTCACCACCTATACCAAAAACCTGAGTGTGATACCAGGACCCATACAGTACAAGAAAAGAACGCATTGCTCCTGAGTTGTTCTCTGACCATACACATGCTACATGTGCACACATAATTAAATCTCATTAAAAAAACTCAAAAATGTTCCACTCCTTAGCATGCCTTGATGGAAAAGTCTTCACAGGATGGCCTGTGTCAGTTCTCATTGAGAAAGTTCACCATAGTTATATAACCACTACAAAAAATGCCTGAGGTTACCTGTGACCTCCTTTTTGAGACTAGGCCTTGTCTTAGCCCAGGTTAGCCTCCAAATTGCTAAACAGCTGAGGCTGATTCAGTCCTCCTCCCTCTGCCTCTGGAGCACTAGGATTACAGGTTTGAGCACTGTGCTTGGGCTTGTGCACCTGTGGGGACTGAACCCTGCATGTCTTGTATGTTCTATGAGCCATTTACCAGCTCAGCTGTTCTACCTTCTTTCACCTTACCACCCACCACCATCTTTTCTCAAGACAGGATCTTGCTAGACACAAGCAGGTTGGCTTCAAACTTGCCATTCCTATGACTCAGCTACCACAGTGTTAGCTTATAGATATATACTTGTTTTTAATCATTCACATTTTTTTTCTTCAAGACAGGGTTTCTCTGTGTAGCCCTGGCTGTCCTGGAACTCTGTAGACCAGGCTGGCCCTGAATTCAGAAATCTGCCTGCCTCTGCCTCCAAAGTGCTGGGATTAAAGTCGTGCGCCACCAGTGTACAGCATCATTTTTTATTTCTTAATGTGTATGTGGGCACACACATGTGCCATAATGGGCCTGTGGTCAAAGGACAACTTTTGAAAATTCCCAATTCGCCCTCTACCATATGGAGGCTGGGAATTAAATTCAGGTCATCAGGCTTGGTGGCAAACTCCTTTATCCCCCAGGCCACCACACTGTTCTTGTTTTTAATGTTTACAAAACACTGGATATTTATAAACATGGATGCAATATTTACATTTTAAAATCTTCTGGTTGAAATGCTCTGTTTTCTGGCATGTATCCCATTCCTTAGTCCTGTCTCCAACTCCTACTATAGCATTGCCAAATCACTACTGCCCCCACCTCCAGAACTTCTCCATCTCTATCCAACCCCCTAGAATGGTGGTTCTCACCCTTCCTAATGCTTTGACCTTTTAATTCAGTTCCTCATGTTGTGGTGATCAGCAACCATAAAGTTATTCTGTTGCCACTTCATAACTGTAAATTTTCTACTGTTATCAATGAATCCTAATGTAAGTATCCCATCTGCAGGATATCTGATATGCAATCCCTAGAGGGCTTACCACACACAAGTTGCTGTAGTTTTGCCAACTTCCTGGAAATTATTCCAAATTTTAAAGTAAAAAGTCACACATTCACCTCAGAGTCTAGAGGGAGCAACTTGGATGTCTCAGCACATCACAGGCTAACTTCATATCATCATCTGTCATGGGAGTGCTCCCTAGATTGAGGTACTTAAAGTTCGGATTGCTAACAAGCTTCCAGAGATATTGCAGGCCAGACACTATCTCTGCACTCTTACACCTGCAGAAGTGGAGGTGGGGTGGGAGAGAGAGAGAAAAGTCATATTAAATTGTTCATTTAATAATTAATCAAATTTAATCAATAACACTCTTTGGTTTTACCTACCTAGCTAGCACTCAAAGCCGTATCTCTTTGCACATAGCTCGTTTCTGATCCTATGCTGTGTGAAACTCTTCTGTCACTCAAGTGATGGGACTGGAGCCCTTTGCAAACACTCCTGTCAGTTAAGTTTTACTTTTCTGTGATGGGCTCTAATTTATCCTAAGCTGGTCTCCAAACTCACTATGTAGCTGAGGGTGAAGCTGAGCAGCTTTTTAACACTCTTAAAGGTTTTTGTGTGCATGGGCATTTAGGTACACAGGGAGGCCAGCAGAGGGCACTAGCTCAAAAGAGCTGGAGTTACAGGCTAGGAACCCAGCTCTGGTCTTCTGCAAGAAGCTAAAGACCTTGGACTTTAGGTTCACCTGCCACCACTTCCCAAGTGATAAAGCCAGATTCTGGGAAGGAGGACCCTCAGTTGAGAAAATGCCTTAATCATATTGTTTTCTAGGAAATGTCAGTTGGACATTGTTGGGAAAGTAATGATTGATGTGTGAGGGACCAGAGCACAGTGAGCAGTGCCACACCTGGGCAGGTAGTCCTGGATCTATAAGAAAACAGACTGGGCATGCAATGGGGAGCAAGCCAGTTAAGAAGCATTCCTCCATGACTTCTGCTTCAGTTTCTTCCCTGACTTATCTCAATGAGTCAGGTATGACCCGAGAGTTATGAACAAAAACTCCTCCCCATGTAGCTTTTAGTCATTGTCTCAGTTGGGATTCCTATTGGTGTGAGAAAACACCATCGCTATAGCTTGTAGTCTGTCATCTCAGGATGTCAGGGCAGGAACTCAGTGCATACATTAGCAACTGAGAACTTGACCAGCACCAAGCTGGATGTCATGTGGGATTTCCCCTGACTTGAGAGGGCAAGTTAAAGAGTGGGCTTTTTCTCTAAAGTAGAGCTGGGATTCATCCTCCCTCCCCAAGATACTTGGCATCTGTAGCAGGCTCAGATTTGTATCAGTGTTACAGCATGAGGCTGCCTCTAAAAGGCAGTGTTTCTTACAAGAGGTCGGATTCACAGCTTGAGGCAAACAGGCCATGCCACCTTCCTGCAGCTCTCACTGGGACAGAGTTAAGTGATCTGTGCTGGGACTTGACAGCTCTCAACTGGGTCCTTCATGCTCCTTGTCACATATGCTATGATGAAATAAATCATGTGATGGGAAACTTCTTACAACTCCTAAATGTCAAAGTTTTCCTTTGTTCTTGGGATTTGGCCCAGAGACATTTCTCAGAGGGATTTGCTGAGATGTGTTAAGGAAGGACACATTCTGAAGAGACTCCTTTGCACTCAACCCCAACCTCCCTCTTGTGATGACTTGAGCATACTCTCTCATTAATGGGTATGTGTGTGCACCTGCATGACTGTAAGTGTTGTTTGGCTGTTTTGTTTGACAGCTTGATGGAGATAACCTGATTGTAGAGATTGGAATTGCCAAGAGGAACCAAATGTCCCTATTCAGCAGAAAGTTGTCTCAAGAGGTCTACACTCCTTTTGTTCTCTTTTTTCTTGAGTACTTCATATTAGGTGGTTGGGACAGATTGGGGTTTAGTAAGTTTTGGAAGGTTGGTGGATAATAGAACCCAATGAAGTACCCCTAAAGTATAATTAGATGTAAGGAAATACACAGATCAACAGAGAGAGATCAGTGAAAGAGTAGTTTCTTAATCAGTGAACTGAATAAACTACACTTAGAATCTATACTTTGTTTCTTTACTCTGTGTGGGCATGTTCAATCAGATTTGAAGAAGCCAGAATGCAGTAAGTAGGAGTTTGTTCTCTCCACTCTGTAGGCCGTGAGGCTTGAACTCTGGTAATAAGTTTTAAGTGGCAAGTGCTTTACCTGCTGAGCTGTCTTACTGCCTCTTATACCTGTGTTATGATCAAGACATAGTGCTATAATTTTGTCAGTTTCAATGTTGGTGGAAGTCTCTAAAAAGGCCTCAGTATTAATTTTGTAATTCAGTGTGAATCTATTCATCAATCTAGAATATACAGACTGCTGTTTCCTATGCTATTATTTCAAGTTCTTTCACTGTAACTCTCATTAGTAATTTTCCCATCAAATTGGAAGTGAAGTGTCAAGTGGGTTGAATAAATTTCTCAGTTTGGGGCTGGAGACAGAAGGCTTAGCAGGTTAGTGCTCTGGCAATTTGGCACTGGTGTAGAGCTTGGTTCTTAGAAACTATATTTATAAGTTTTTCTCTGTTTGTAACTCCATGTCTAGGGGTATGACACCCATTCTTCTTAAGGGCAGGGAACCCACATAAATACATGCACATCCCATAAACAAAATAAATGCTAAAATATTTCTTTGATCACAGGAGTAAGTACCACAAGTCAGATTTTGACTTTCATCACACTGACAGTATAACCACTTCAGATATTTATCTTATGTCTCTGCTCACAGACATTTATCTTGTGTCTCTGGTCAGTTTCAAGCAGCTGCAAAGGTTACATGCTTGATTTTGATCTTCGGAAAAAATAATTTTGTGACTGAGGAAGCAACTGACAGACAGGATGACAGCTTTTCATCCTCATTGTTCTGATACCTGTTGTCTCCTGTCTGATTTGCAAGTGTTACTAATGATTGGAAACACATTTGCACTATGGCCCAGAGTGCAGAGTTTGCCAAGATCTTTCAGAAGAAGTTGTACAGTTTGGATCTTGGTATCCTACTTGGTCTGGGACATTCAACCTCTTAATGCTCCTGATCAGGAGCTGCTTCTGTCTCTTTTACTCTTTCCTCTTGATGTATTGAGCAGTAGTGAGTACCATGACTTGTTCATACAAAAGATGTTTAACACATATTTATGGAATGAATATTTTAATGGTATTAACAAAGCTGTATTCTGTGTTTAACATTTTTAGTGACTCTGGATTTCAACACCTGAGAAGCACAGAACAAGGATTCTTAGGATCTTTGAAGATCAACAGTAAGGGAGAAATTGTGGGGAAGCCTGCAATCAAAACTTCAGTGACATGCCTTATAAAGAGATGAGAGCCTATAAAAAAGTTGTGAAAGATGATACAAATGAAATTTAGAAGATAAAAGCCAATAAAAGTGACCACCAGCATCAGGATAGTAGGGGTTGCTCTGGTCTCAGCTTGACCTCTGAGGTCTTGATTGGGAGTTAGGATGTGCTGCATTCGCTGGTGATGTCTGTGGAGGAGAAGCACCATGGAGACACTGGTCCAGACCATGATGCTCATGAATGTGGCATCATGGACAAACTGCAAGAAGACAATGCCTACACTGAATCCAGAAGTGGAACAGAACAACTTGTTTTTAGAGTCAGAGTTATTATCTGTAATCTGTGGCCCAGTGACCTTAATTGGAATGTAGATGTTATTTAAGATACTGAAGAACCAACAGCTGTAACAAGAATAACTAGCCAAATTTGGGACACTTGCTCTGCTTATAACTTTAAGTCTATTAACAGGAACAACAGTGACAAACTGATGGATACTCAGGACACAAGTGGAACACAAGTTTGTGCTTCTTACAACCAGACGAGTGAAAAATTCCAATTTACATTTGAGGTCAGTTGGATGATATCTTAGAGCAGAAGTCATAATGCTGTTTGGAAATACAGTGAGGAAGAGTGTCATGGCATTGGCCACAGCCATGTGGCTTAAAAATCACCTGTGCAGGCCTCTGTTGAGAACCAGTGAAGACTGGAGATACATTATGGAGAAACAGAAAGACATTGGCTACAGTCCCAACTCCAAACTGGCAAAGCAAGAGGATCTGAAGAGTCACTTCCTCAGTGGTTTTCAGGGAATTATCATGAGCAGATATGGAGAGGATTTTACTCAACCCTGCAGTCATGATTAGTTAGGACATGTTATCCTTGGGTTTCTCTTCTATTTGCAACACTTACCAATAGATTTGGTATAATTTTGTCTCTTGATAAGTCAGACATTATTCTATCATAATACAGGAACTTTGCCTGGACTACAATGCATGCACAGTAACTCAGAATAAAATTTTATACCTATTAAATTACTTTTGCCTTGAGATAAATTTGCTTCCAATGGGATGTAACTTGGCAGGCTGAGGGAAGCAGTTTTCTTAGTTCTAGGACAGCCTGGTGTACAGAGTGAGCTCCAGGACAGTCAGGGCTATACAAAGAAATCCTGTCTCCAAAAACAAAAAAGTAAAATAAAATGTTAAAAATAATATGTATGTTAATAATATGTATACATAGTAATCAATAAGGTTTTCTACTGAATTCAGTTGTAGAAAATTAAGTTGTTGGCTTTTGAGAAATGTCTTGCACTATTAATTCACACAACAAAATACCAAATATTTCTGATATAGCCACCTGTTTACTGATCATACAGATAAAGATAGGTTTACATATGTATCCTCCATGTCAAAAAAGAAAACACTTGCTAAGAAGATTCATTCATTGATAGTTTTCCTGATCTTAATTTTTGTTCTATAAAGTCATGTGCCAGAATCTTACCTTGAATCATCTCTAGCTTCCCTCCAAAATTATTAACACAATCACTATTATACTCTTTGTAGAGGGATGCTTGGTGTGCATTCTACTTGTTTATATGTTTTCTAAAGGAACACAGAACTTCCATTTATCAGACAAATTTCAACATCTCACATACAGATGTCACATTGAATGCTGTTTTCTGCTGAATGTTAATCTAGAAAACATACACTGATCTGAGATGGAAACAAAATATTCGCATACTGGAGTTAAACTGCAGTCTTCAAAAATGTAACGCTTCATGTTGGCTTCAGAAGACAATGAAAACTGAAGAAGGGAGAAGAGAATTTAAGGAGAAGTCTCTGGTTCAAAGAATCCCACCTTCTGAGCCATAGTCACAGTGAGCATCCTCGCTGAAGGCCAACTCCAGAACACAGATGCTGTAGAATCATATCTCATAGCGTCTGTTCCAATTAAATGGTTCTTTGTATCCCTCTTTGCCAGAGAAAAGATGCAAGGACATTTAGAATGGTTTCTTATTCTCTTTGCAGTGTTGTGAAGGTCACCCACCAGAGCACAGGTTTTCCAGTCTCAAAATAATAGCATATGACATCCTTCAGAGAGATTATTATTGTCTCATATGTGATGTCAGGTCATTTGTCTACATGGTGTCTTTTGTGGTATCTCTGATGAAAGAAAATCATTTTTCCCCAGAGCAAATCTCCATTTTTACTTTATGATGCTTAATGAGGATATCTATGAGTTCAACAGGTTTTAATTAGTACATGGGCAGAAGTGAGGGAAGAGTTTTCATGTTTCCTTTGGGAGAATGTAAGTTCTGAATTGATCTTGTAGTCAGATGTGAATTGGAACACTCAAGTGTAGAAGAAGGCACTCATTACATGCATTTCTCTAGAGTACTTTCCTCCCAACCATTTAACTCTTGCAAAATATGGTGACTTGAAGTCTTTTGAGACAACTGTCATCCTGTTATTCAGATTTTGTAATTGCCCAGGAAGTTGCTTTATTTTGACTTTTCCCATGTTTATCCCAGGACACATACTTCTGACAAATTTATTAACTGGAGCTGCTCTTCTCCACCTAGATCCTGGGGCTATTAGAATAATCACTTGTTTTCAGGTAGATTGTGACTTGTTTTCTGAGATACTCATGAATCTTTATCAGAAGCCGATTATATACTTTGTTAGTATCTGGGAAACTGCTGTGTAAAAAAAGGAACTGTGTATACAAAAACAAAGACTTGCAGTCAGCAATCATTAAGAAATGAATAGATTCAACCACACTCATTTCTGCTCTAGGTATAATCGCATAGTAGGGACTTAGTTTTAATCTTCAATGACAAAAAATACAAACTCAGGTTATAAATATAAGAATTGTATGTTCTTCTAAACCTTTATTGATATTCATACCCGCAGCAAGATTGTCTTAGGCACAGTTAAATACATGCACCTTGGTCTGTAGAAAATATGTTATTATTGCAATAATATTTTTACCAATGAAATAACCTGTGCCCTTCCCCCACAACCTTGAACATGCCTGAATGGGCTGTTTACTGCAATAGACCAAACAACAATAGGACCCAGGAGGCATTGCTGGCCTTGGAGACTTGCAGTCTGCCACAGGAGCTGAGTTAAATAAACTGCCCTCTGAGCTTGCTTGAAACACCTCTGGCCTGTGATCAAGGATGCATACCCCTCACCCACACAGCTGGGCTGAAGGGAAGAAGAGATTCTGGGGTGTGGGGCTTCCCTTTTACTTGTGAAAGCAAAATATTAAACTTCAGGCCTTGATCAGAATATGTTGTCTTGGCCCCATGCTTCTCTCACCCTCCATTCCCTGTCCATTCTCAGCCTTCCCTTTAGGTGAACCCAGTCCCGTAGCTGCTGGCAGCTATAGATTGGCACTTATGTGGGGCCTGAGAATGGAAGACCAGCTGAGGAACACTGTCTTGGTGGAGCTCCACGGAAAATGGTAAAATAAGAAGAGTATCTGGAGCACTTAGTGAACAATGAACAGCATTGATGCTAGCTAAGTTATGGCAGTGTTTACAGAAAGTGTGCTTAAGTGGGATTTGTGTCTAGATTGAGTGAGCATTGACCGGATGCAAGCTCATCTAGGAGGTGACTGTGATTTTGGGATAGGATATTACTAAATGGCATCTGCCCATAGCCTAAGAGTTGCATCAGGCGAGAGGAGCACGGTTAAAAAGAATTGGAAAACTAAAAAAGGCAGATCCCTGAGTAGTATCCATAATTCTTCCTTCTTTGTTTATTGTTTGTCCTTGGTGCGCCAATGTCCATGTGTGTCAATTGTCTGTTTTTGTTTTGTTGTCTGAATGATCGGTGTTCTATGTTTTATGGTGTTCTATGTTTGATGTTCAAAAGATCGTTAAAATTGCTTGATCCAACCCTTGCTCTAGTTTAACTTGGTTTTAAATGCAGTCTTAATATGCAGAGCAGAGGCTGATAAGTTTTCTTAACACCTGTAGCTAAGAGTCAAGCTGAGCTGGAAAGGCCTTTCCAAAAGTTGATTGTCGGTATAAGCTGCTTTTAAAGTTATTGGGTATGGTTAAAAATTTACAACCGTGGTAACAGAAAGTTAGCTTAAGACTGGTAACTCAGGGTTGGAGTCATTCAGAGAGCAGATGTATAAAGATAAGATTTAAGAACAATGTCTCTTTAGTGAGATATTAAAAGCTGTACTATCATGCATTCATGTATAAGAATTGGCAGCAAAACCTTGTAACATAAAGGTAATTACTTGGTGTTGATTTTAGAGAAAATAGATTGTTTACATCATTAAAGATTGGTTTTGTTTCTCAAATTTATGGTTATACTCTAATGTTGCAAATGAAGCTTAAAAATATAGTTGAACTGCCAATATTCCATTGGCTATAGTTGGTAGTTCAATCAAGAGTTTAGGAATTTTTTTGATTTGCCCCTGTTTATAGAAAAAAAGATACAGCATATAAAATTAAATTAAAGTTTAAAAAAGCCTGCAGCACAGACTAGGCCTAGTCTTTGGGTCAGGCCTCAAAAAACAGGCCAACATTAAAAACCTTTACATTTAAATTAAGACAATGAAGAGTGAGCTCAGCAAAAACTTGGGTGATGAACATACCTTTTGTCTTGGATCTTCATGAATGGCTCCAAAAAGGTGTTTTCTGAAATTTGTTTTTTTGCCTTGCTTGTTTCTTGCAGAACATGTCAATCTAAGACCCAAAGACATTCACAACAAACAATTTATGGGACAAGAGTTATAGATAGTGATTATGGGGGAGAAATTAAAATTATGCCTGCCTCCCCAATGGTGTTATAACTATACCTGCTAACAAAAAGTATGTTCAATTTGTTTTGGTTCCTGTGCATCTGCTTCCTTCCAAATTTGTTAAAAATGAAAAAGGACAAGATGGCTTTGGTTCCTCTAGTGTATGTTAAATTCAGTCTATTACTAGCAAGATGCTCTCCTCATGGAGCCACCAACACTTTTGGCTCCTTCAGTCCTCTCTCTAACTTCTCCATTGGGAACCCTTGATCAGATTAATTGTTAGCTGTGAGTATCTCCCTCTGGGTATGTCAGACTCTGGGGGACCTCTAAGAAGACAGCCTTATCAGGCTGCTGTCAGCATGCACTTCCTGTCATCCATATCAGAGTCTATTTTTAGTGACTGCACATGGGATGGATACCCAGATGGAATGGTCTCCATACAACCTCTCCTTCAGTTTCTGTCCCACACTTTGTCTCCATATTTGCTCCCTTGAATATTTTGTAACTCCTTCTAAGAAAGACCTAGGCATCCACACTTCTTCTTCCTTCTTCATAAGCTTCATGTGGTCTGTTAGTTGAATCTTTGTTGTTTCAAACTTTTGGGCTAATATCCGCTTGTCAGTGAGTAAATACCATGTGTGTTCTTTTGTGATTAGGTTACCTCACTCAGGATGATATTTTCTAGTTCCATCCATTTACCTAAGAATTTCTCAAATTCATTATTTTTAATAGCTGAGTAATATTTTGTGGGGACCTGGTCCTGCAGATGTCCCGCGGCAGTCTCCCGGCTGGTGGCAGAACGTGAGTGGGGAGGGGGGGATTGCCTGCCCCTGCCGCTGCTTCTGGCGTCCGCCGTTGTCGATGGCTAATCTTCTCCAGGTGTTGCCCCTGCTACTCTGTGCTGAACTGGTCCAGGCTCGGGCCAGGCCGATAAGGAGCCAGTCTAGCTGACGGAAAGGCAGCCGGGTGTTCCAGGCAGGCTCCAGGGAGAGCCGGCGGGTTGTCAAGTGGTACAGCTCTTTGTTTAGCCGGGGAATGTGACTAGATAGCAGAAGAGACTAGCAGGCTCTGAAGCATTACAGCTCTTAAGCCGGGAAGTGCCAGCTAGGTAGGAGCCCAGCGGGCTCTAAAGGGTTACAGCTCTTAAGCCGGGAAGCGCCGGCCAGGTAGCAGAGAAGGGCTGTGGTGGGTCAACGACTGCCAGGTAGCTGGAGAAGGGCTGCGGCGGGTCAACGAAGAAAGGAAGTTCACGGACACCTGGATGGTTCTTGTGTGTGTGTCCTTTACTTCTCAATTAAGCTCAATATATACAGTTTGGGGTGGGTGAAGGTTTTAGCAACAGGTAACCTCATTGGCTTAGTCTAGATTTTGGGGATGCCTCATATGCATGTGAGGAGAGCCTGGGGCACCATTCCTATGAGACCCGATGGTCATAGACCTCTCAACCTCTCTGAGGGAGGGGCTGTGAATCGGTAAAAGGCAGAAGCTGAGAGCGCCAGGGGGCCAGGAACAAAGCCAAATGGCCTACCATCCCTCAAAGGGTCTCCAGGGTTTGAAACTCATTCAAGCAGACACCTGGTTGTCTCTCAGCTCAGTGCCCTACAATATTTCATTGTGTAAATGTACCACATTTTTTGTATCCATTCCTCTGTTGAAGGGCATCTGGGTTATTTCCATCTTCTGGCTATTATAAATAAGGCTGCTATGAACATAGTGGAGCATATGTCCCTGTTATATGTTGGAGCATTTTCTGGGTATATGCCCAGGAGTGGTATAGTTAGGTCCTCAGGTAATGCTATGTCTAATTTTCTGAGGAACTGCCAGACTGACTTCCAAAGTGGTTGTACCAGCTTGCAATCCCACCAACAATACAGGAGTGTTTGTCTTTCTCCACATGCTTGCCAGCATCTACTATCACCTGAATTTTTGATCTTAGCCATTCTGACTGGTGTGAGGTGGTATCTGATGGTTGTTTTGATTTGCATTTCCCTGATGACTAAGGATGTTGAACATTTCTTAAAGTGCTTCTCAGCCATTTGTGTTTCCTCAGTTGAGAATTCTTTGTTTAGCTCTGTACCCCATTTTTAATGGGGTTATTTTGTTGTCTGTCATCTAATTTCTTGAGTTCTTTGTATGTCTTGGATATTAGCCCTCTATCAAGATGTAGGATTGGTAATGATCTTTTCCCAATCTGTTGGTTGCTTTTTCATCTTATTGACAGTGTCCTTTGCCTTATAGAAACTTTGCAATTTTATGAGGTCCCATTTGTTAATTCTTGATCTTAGAACATAAGCCATTGGTGTTCTGTTCAGGAACTTTTCCCCTGTGCCTAGGTATTCGAGGGTCTTCCCCAACTTCTCTTCTATTAGTTTTAGTGTATCTGGCTTTATGTGAAGTTTTTTTATCCACTTTGTACAAGGAGATAAGAATGGATTGATTTGAAATCTTCTACATGCTGACCTCCAGTTGAGCCAGCACCACTTGTTGAAAATGCTGTCCTTTTTCCATTGGATGGTTTTAGCTCCCTTGTCAAAGATCAAGTGACCATATGTGTGCGGGTTCATTTCTGGGTCTTCAATTCTATTCCATTGATCGTCCTGCCTGTCTCTGTACAAATACCATGCAGTTTTTATCACTACTGCTCTGTAGTACAGTTTGAGGTCAGGGATGGTGATTTCCCCAGAAGTTCTTTTATTGTTGAGAATAGTTCTTGCTATCCTAGGTTTTTGTTATTCCAACTTATTTTGTAAATTGCTCTTTCTATCTCTATGAAGAATTGATTTGGAATTTTGTTGGGGATTGCACTGAATTTGTAGACTGCTTTTGGCAGGATAGCCATTTTTACTAAGTTAATCCTACCAATCCAGGAGCATGGGATTTCCGTCTTCTGAGATCTGCTTCGATTTCTTTCTTCAGAGACTTGAAGTTCTTGTCATACAGATATTTAACTTGCTTGGTTAGATTCACTCCAAGATATTTTATATTATTGTGGCTATTGTGAAGGGTGTCATTTCCCTAATTTCATTCTCAGCCTGTTTATCCTTTGAGTAGAGGAAGGCTACTGATTTCTTTGAGTTGATTTTTTATCCAGCTACTTTGCTAAAGTTGTTTATCAGGTTTATGAGTTCTCTGGTGGAAATTTAGGGTCACTTTACTATCATATCATCTGCAAATAGTGAAATTTTGACTTTTAACTTTCCTATTTTTATCCCTCTGACTTCTTTTTGTTGTCTAGTCGCTCTATCTAGGACTTCCAGTCCTATATTAAATAGGTAAGGTGAGAGTGGGCAGCCTTGCCTTGTCCCTGATCTTAGTGGAATTGCTTCATGTTTCTCTCCATTTAGTTTGATGTTGGCTACTGGCTTGCTGTATATTGCTTTTACTATGTTTAGGTATGGGCCTTGAATTCCTGATCTTTCCAAGACTTTTAACATGAAGGGGTGTTGAACTTTGTTAAATGCTTTCTCAGCATCTAGTGAGATGACCATGTGGGGTTTTTTTTTAGTTTATTTATGTAGTGGATTACATTGATGGATTTCCGAATATTGAACCATCCCTGCATTCCTGGGATAAAGCCTTCTTGATCATGATGGATAATTGTTTTGATGTGTTGTTGGATTTGGTTTGCGAGAATTTTATTGAGTATTTTTGCATCAATATTCATAAGAGAGATTGGTCTGTAGTTTTCTTTCTTTGTTGGGTCTTTCTGTGGTTTAGGTATGAGCCTAATGGTAGCTTCATAGAACGAATTGGGTAGTGTTCCTTCTGTTTCTATTCAATTGAATAGCTTGAAGAGGATTGGTATTAGGTCTTCCTTGAAGGTGTGATAGAATTCCGCTCTAAAACCATCTGGCCCTGAACTTTTTTTGGTGGGAAGATGTTTAATGATTTCTTCTATTTCTTTAGGGTTTATAGGACCATATAGGTGGTTTATCTGCTCCTGATTTAGTTTTGGTGTCTGGTACCTATCTAGAAAATTGTCCATTTTATCATCCAGATTTTTAATTTTGTTGAGTACAAGCCTTTGTTGGAGTATCTGATCATTTTTTAAATTTCCTCAATTTCTGTTGTTATGTCTCCCTTTTCAGTTCTGATTTTATTAATTTGGATACTATCTCTGTGCCCTTTGTTTAGTCTGGCTAAGGGTTTATCTATCTTGTTGATTTTCTCAAAGAACGAGCTTTGGGTTTTGTTGATATTTTGTATAGTTCTTTCTTTTTCTACTTGGTTGATTTCTGCCCTGAGTTTGATTATTTCCTGCCATCTACTCCTCTTGGGTATATTAGCTTCTTTTTGTTCTAATGCTTTCAGGTATTCTGTCAAGTTGTTAGTGTATGCTCTCTCCAGTTTCTTTTTGTGAGCACTTAGAGCTATGAGTTTTCCTCTTAGTACTGCTTTTGTGGAGTCCCACAAGTTTTAGTATGATGTATCCTCATTTTCATTAAATTCTAAAAACTCTTAAATTTCTTTCTTTATTTCTTCTTTGAGCCAGTCATCATTGAGTAGAGCATTGTTCAGTTTCCACGTGCATGTGAACTTTCTGTTGTTTTTGTCCATATTAAAGACGAGTCTTAGTCCATGATGATCTTATAGGTTACAAGAGATTATTTCAATCTTTTTATATCTGTTGAGGCCTGTTTTGTGACCAATTATATGGTCTATTTTGGAGTTACCATGAGGTGCTGAGAAAAAGGTATATTCTTTTGCTTTAGGATGAAATGTTCTATAGATGTCAGTTAAGTCCAATTGGTTCATAACTTCTGTTAGTTTCATTGTGTCTCCATTTAGGTTTTGTTTCCATGATCTGTCCATTGCTGAGAGTGGGGTGTTGAAATCTCCCACTATTATTGTGTGAGGTGCAATGCATGCTTTAAGCTTCAGTAAAGTTTCTTTTATGTTTGTGGGTGCCCTTGCATTTGGGGCATAGATGTTGAGAATTGCAAGTTCCTCTTGGTACATTTTTCCTTTGATGAATATGAAGTGTCCTTCTTCATTTTTTTTTGGATTACTTTTGGTTGAAAATTGATTTTATTTGATATTAGAATCGCTACTCCAGCTTGTTTCTTTTGACCATTTGCTTGGAAGATTGTTTTCCATCCTTTTACTCTGAGGTAATGTCTGTCTTTTTCATGGAGGTGTGTTTCCTGTATGCAGCAAAATGCTGGGTCATGTTTATGTATTCAATCTGATAGTCTATGTCTTTTTATTGGAGAATTGCGTCCATTGATATTAAGAGATATTAAGGAGAAATGAATGTTGTTTCCTGTTATTTTTGTTATTGGCGGTAGAGTTATGTTTGTGTAGCTATCTCCTTTTAGGGTTGTTGGAAGATTACTTTCTTGCTTTTCCTAGGTTGTAGTTTCCGTCCTTGTGTTGGAGTTTTCCACCAATTATCCTTTGAAGTGCTGGATTTGTGGTAAGATATTGTGTAAATTTTTTTTGTCATGGAATATTTAGGTTTCTCCATCAATATTGATTGAGAGTTTTGCTGGGTTGCCATTTGTGTTCTCTTAAGGTCTGTATGATATCAGTCCAGGAGCTTCTGGCTTTTATAGTCTCTGGTGAGAAGCCTGGTGTAATTCTGATAGGTCTGCCTTCATATGTTACTTTAACTTTTTCCCTTACTGCTTTTAGTATTTTTTTTTTGTTTTGTACATTTGATGTTTTGATTATTATGTGATCAGATGTCCACACAAGAGCAGACAGGGCATGGGTCTGCTCCAGGTCTCATATCTGGGACAGGGGTGGAACGGATCCTCTGTCTTGAAGTGGAGTTGTAAACTGCCATGTAGGTACTGAGAACCAAACTCAGGTCTTTTTTCACTGAGCATCTCTCCAGCCCCTTTACCCTGTTTTTTTGAGATGGAGGTCTTGTTGAATCTGGAGTTCACCCTTTTGGGTAGCTTATTTAGTTGGCCTTGTGTGGGGCCTTGGGCTGTGCAAGGTTACTGGCTGTCTGGTTGAGCACCGGACTTGATCCATGGACCCTAATGGGGTGGAAGGTATTTGGCAATGCTCCTGGCTCCTTTCATTCAGCTCCAGCCCTCCACAGCCCCTTCTGCAGAGAGGTCTATGGTCATCAGTCTTGTAGTAATAGTACCTCAGGGTCTTCCACATGTAGATGAGGAATCTCCAAGTTCTAAGTCCAAGCAATAGGGGTTATCTACTGCCAGACATTAACCCACCCAAAACTGTATATAAGGGCCCTATTCAGGAGAAGCAAAGATGTACGAGAATCGTTCGTTTGTCCAAGAGTTTCTATTGGAAGAGCTGAAACACTTGGGAAGAGATCTGGTCTCCCAAAGCACCTTCAGGACCCTCCTAGTTTTGCTAGCTAGCTGGAGTCTCACCAGCACAGCTCAGACCTGCTCAGTGCAGAGGGATGGATGCAGCACTTGGGAGTGACTGGGAGGAGAGACAGGAGAAGAGGCAGCAGCAGTAAATGTGACTCCCCCTCCTGGCTTGCACTCTATCCCCTTGGCCCAAACCCTAGCAGCTGGCCAGACTCGAGTTCTTCATGGGATGCCCTCCAGAAAAGAGACACACAGCCTTGCAAGCTCCCCTCCCCAAACAGGCCTGGCTGTTTCTCCTGGCCCTGGGGTTACAGCTGTATATGTGGTCCTCAAACTTATACAGCCACTGAGACATCTGCCTCAGCTTGTTTGCCAAGTTTTTTATTTGTGTTATTTGAGTAATTTTTTTTTTTTTTACAAAGATTAAGGCCATGGACGGGAAAGGGGTCTTGAGAGGCTTAGTCTAGATCCAGAACTGCGGTGCCAGTGAGGGGAAGAACCCAGAAGCAGGTTCCAGATGGGTAGATGGAGGGAGCAAAGAAAACAGAGGAGGCTAAGGATTGGTTGGGACCTTTGAAAAAGGAAGAGATGATGTCCTTGCTGGCGATCCATGGCTGTGGGTGTGGTGGAGGTTGCTTGAGACTGAGTAGATGGGCGTTTTGGTGACAGTGAAGTCAGAGAGGGTGTTTATTAATGAGAACCAGTAGAGAACAGGCATCCTGGAGATGACTGGTTGGTAAGGAAGGAGATGCACTGAGATGTCACCATTTCTGCCTGCCTGTGCAAGGAGAAGACAGGCATGAGGCATCCCAGGCTGGAAGACAGAAACAAGTGAGTGTGAGAGGATGACGGGCATGTGGTGCTGCTTCTGCACACAGGCACACCAGTCAGGGTCAGAGGAGGCAAGATTGGCATCAGAAGAAAGGAGGGGGATAATTGGTGGGCAGATACTCAGAGGGGGGGTTGGTGGGACCTAATAACAACAATAAGAATAATTTGTCTGGGCTAAATAGCTCTGTCTGATCCATGTAGTAACTAGATTGCTTAAGGTCCTGCTGGGAGGGGTGGAGGCTGAGTGAGAGTGCCCTCTCTTCTGCCTCTGCAAGGTGGATGTCAGAGCAGGGTGAGCATCTGTCGAGGCTGGAAGTGCTGGGTGAGAAGGGAGAGAAGGAGGAGAGAGTGCAATGCTTCTCCAAGGTTCCTTTTCAGAAGGTACTTAGCATCATGTTGACTGGACTGTTTTTTTTTTTTTTCTGCAGAGATTCTGGAGACTGAACCTAGAGGATCAAACCTAGGGCCTCTGTCACATGCCAGGCATGAGCTCTACCACTGAACATACTTGTACATCTTGGAGTTTTCTTGTGCTCAAGTTGAGGCCCTTCTCTGTGGATCTGCCATGAGACTACGGAGCTGGGTTGTGGTTCCTGACATTTTCCTGGTTCCTCTGTGCCTCCTCTGCAGATACAACAACTGTTCCCTGTGCTGTGAGATCTTGGATGGGCCCCACACCTCAAGAACTTGAACAAGAGATGCAGTAGTTTAAGACTGGGTGAATGAATACATGGGAGGACCGGGTATCCTTTTTGAACCCTTTGCAGGAATATGAATCCCTGATTCATCCTCATGAGATTGCTTCTGATGCAGGCTTCACACAGCACTGTGAAACATCTGTTGGATAAGGGTACAGCTGAGGCCCTAAGAGCTTTTACCTGCTTAGGATCACAGTGTGCAGTTGTGGTAACATGAGTTGAGCTTCCAGGCTGGGATTTTCCAGGTGAAGAGAGGTGTGTGCTTCTGTCTGGTATCAGGCCTGCTCTCAGTTTGTTGGATTAAGTTGGCCAGGTGTTGTCAGCTCCCATAGAGCACTCTGTCCTGCTCTCAGCAGCCACTTAGATGGTCCTACAGCTCTATGACCTAGAGGAGACAGACATAAGGGGCACCTTTGAGTCTTGGTGAAGATCTGTCTCTACCCAACAGATAAACCCAGGTTCCTGTGTTGTGTAGCCTGCTGTACCTCTTTGGCAGTTTGCCTGCAGGGACCTGGGGAATAGCAAAATGATATGCAACAAGGCAGGAGGAATTGAATGCTTTCCATTTCTGAAGTTAAAATTTTCAGGGTACTTTGTGTGTGTTTGTGGAGAACAGACATTGTTGGCAACTCTTTTCCAGTTATTTTCTTCATTTTAAAACTGTCATTGACTGTGCTTGAAGCTCCTCATTTTGCCAAACTCGCTGGTCAGCAAGCCTGAACATATCCTGTGTCTCCACTCCCCAGCAGTAGAGTATGGGTATTCTGACATGTCCAGCTTTTACATGGGTTCTGGGGACTGGACTTCAGTCTTTCTGCTGTGGGACAGGTTTTTTCAGGCTGTTTTCCATCTCCCCAGCCCCGTCCAGGCATTTTATATGGTATTTCACCCACAGAATAGGAGTCGACCCTTCCCATAACCTGACACCACCAGTATTGTGGACTTGTGTGCTCTCTTGATTCAGAGGAACTTACACAATTGTCAACAGCAGCAGCACATGGCCTGTAGATAAGTTAGGCTGCCTCCTTGTTGGCTATGCTCCCAACCCATGGATTTTCCTCATGACTCCCACAATCCTTGGCTTTGAAAGCTGACCCTTAGTTTTGCATTTCTTTCTCATTGACCTTAGAAGACAACTGAACTTTTGCTATAAATGGCCAGATAGTGCAAACCTAAATTGTCATTCATATAGGTGACTGAGAACATTTGAAATGTGACCATTTGAAGGGAGACATCATGGTGTCAGTAGGAAGAATTTGGCCAGGCAAGCAAACCAGTCCAACCAGCACAGGTTAGGCTCTGCATCCTTGCCTGTAACCCTGCCAGCTCTCTTTGGGGCATCAGTTTCCTTGGGAGTTGCTTCACTGCCTGGTCAGTATAAAATTCGTCCTGGTTTATGGAAAGAGGCTGTCCTCTCTGACCACTGAAGACATTCTTCAGTGGAGAGTGAGTAGAACACAGGCAGGCAAACTGCACCTCCTACCTATAGCCAGCCCTCCTTCCTGCAGGAATTTGGATGGAGCAGGGAATTCCCAGCTGCTTAAGCTTGTTTCAGTGAGAACATGGTATCACACTTAGCAACCACCTTTCATAGGCTGACCCTCTATTCTACCTCTTTGACTCCTGGCAGTACCTGCAGCTCAAATCTGCCCCCTCCCCTCTCTTATGTACTTGTGAACTTCTTAAAAATTTTACTTTCTATGGAAGGTATTTGTGTGCTGAAAATGTGCTGGTGGGTTATCATTATTATTATTATTACTATTTTTCCCTCTGAGACAAGAGTTCTTTGTGTAATGCCACTGGCTGTATGAGAACCCACTCTGTAGACCAGGCTGGCCTCGAACTCAGATTCGCCTGCCTCTGCCTCCCTAGTGCTGTGATTAAAGCCATGTGCCACTACTGCCACTTTTGAAAATGTGTTGCTTTAAAGCAAGCACACAGTTGGGTGATATATTAATGTATTCAGAGTTGCATAGCCGTCACCGCTCTCTAATCCTGAATGTTTCCATTAACTGTCAGGAAGCCCACACCTCTTCATGGTCACTGCCACTTCTGTCCTCCCACTGCAGCCACTCACTAGTCTGCTTCTTGTCTGCAGGCTTGTCTACAGAGTCCATACCCATGGACTCCTACACCATGTGACCCTGGTCTTAGTGACCTTGAGTACTTCACTCTCACCTCATCTTGTACCATGTGACTGGGATTATTTGATCCTCAGTTAAGTGACCTTGGTCAGTTCATACACAGAAACCTATTCCTGGTGACACTGGGCTCTGTGATGTTAGGCAGTTCATGCATATGGAGCCATACACCACGTGACTCCTGGCTTAGTGACCTTCAGCATTTCTTGCAACTCTGTTGCCCTGGACTTAATGACCTTGGGAAATCCATGCATATGCAGTAATAGGCTTAGTCAATGTTTCTTTCTCTATCGTTTGGTGTCTGCTTTTTAGCTGCCACACACAGTATTGCATTCCTGTCCACACATGATGTTGTGCAGATGGGTGGTTTCCTTGGGTGTATGCCAAGAATGAGAGGATAGGTTACTTGATAACTGCTTACTGCTTGAGAAATGGGCTGTTTCCCAGCACAGCAGTGACATCTGACATTTCCCCAGTGTACCTGCAAGTTCGCCTTGTGAAGTACTCTTGTTTGTTTCACTTTAAAGACAAGATCTCATGTAACTTAGTAGTTTTGGATGCAGTATGTAGCTGAGGTGTGCCTGGAAATTCTCATCCTCCTGCTGAGGACTGCCGGGCAAAGTTGCTCACCTGGAAGAGAACCTGTGGGTCAGGGAGTTCTCAAGAGTGGACCTGGCTCAGGCTTTCCACTGGATGACCTAGAAGACCTGTGAGTTAGTTACTATTGCCTTGCGGGTCAATCTTTGTTCAGCCCTGCTGCCTGCAGTTAGCTTGAGGTATAAATTTAGGTAGCTAGTCAGTCCATAATGTTTGATACAGGAGGTATAGGCTTTCTGTGTCTAAAAGTCTTTTTGTGGAAGGGGCTTGGGGACTTTGAGGCAGAATTTCTCTGTGTAGCCCTTGGCTGTCCTGGACTCACTCTGTAGAGTAGGCTTGCCTCTACCTCAAAGAGATCACCCTGCCCTGCTTCCCAAGTGCTGGGATTTAAAACAAGCTCCACTATGCATGGCATGAAATTTCTTCTTGTTGCTCACATTCTGATGTAGAAGTGGACAGTCTTCTGACACTGCTCTCCCAGTTGTGCTTGAGCATCCTCATTTGAAGGAGTCCTTTAACTGGGTGTTGTAGCTGTCAAGGCATATGGGCCTCTTCCAGCAAGTGTCAGGTCTGCATGGTCGTGTTGAAACACCTCTGTCCCCCACATTGTCCACAAGGAAACTGAGTCATGGAGTTGTTCTGCCTGTTTCCAGCTGGAGAGAGTTGTGCAGGGGTTTGGGTGGGTGGCTGTGGCCTGGGTAGTTAATGGAGGCTGAATTATATCTTAGTCAGGGTTGCTGCAGCTCTAGATACTACTGTCTTGGTGAAGGCTCCTGTTGGCTGGGTGACTGCCTGCTTTGAAAAGTTCTTTGTTCTGTTCAATGCCTGTAGTCCCTGTCTTCCTGTTTTGTATCTTTCCAACAGACATGGAGCTTTGGGAAGAAGCTTGGGCTCCAGGGCCACTGGATGCTGAGGAACAGCAGATGGTCAGTCATGAGAACCCTGGTGAGGTAGCCTCTGTGGTCCCTCAACCAACCACACTGCTTTCCCACCAGGCCAGGGAACCATGCTTTGTGACTCTGGGGTGCCTGGACTCCTACAACTTGCCCTCCAAGAGCTCCACACTCCCATCTTAGAATGAGAGGCTGGTGTTCAACTCCCTCAGGGTCCTCTTAGTAGGACCACCCAGATCCTTGGAGCCATCTTTTGTCTCATGTCTTCAGCTAGCTGTTGTCGAGCTCCCCTTTTGTGCCCCATATTCCGCTCTGGTTCCAATAGTACTGTGTCTGCTTCGTGGTTGTTCCTCACATGGGTGAGCCTCCAAACACAGGGTCTGGAAGTTGTAACGAATGAGGGAAGGACTGGGAAGGGGAATCTGAGGTCACATGGTAAGATTTGGGAAGGTGGGATGTGCTAAATATGAAATTATTCACTTTTAAGTCTTGGCAACATGTGTTCAGTTTGTTTAATAAAGCATTTTTGAGTTGAAAAACTCACCTGTGGGTTACATGGAGCCCAGGTTTGTTGGGTAAGAGCCATCCTGGCCCACCAACACCCTCCTCCTCCCTCTGCCTGGTGATTCTAGGCTGATGACAAGACAGCTCATGAGAAGGCACGGTGGGCCAAGCTGTGTCTGACACCTGGAGCATATGGCATTGGCTTCCTCCATGTTAATAAACTGGTACTTACATCACATTGCTTCAGTGTTCCTTAGACTTTGTTATCATGACCCAAGGTTGTTGTCACCTCCACCTGTACACTGCCACATACCCATCTTGTGGGGTTGTAATAAAAGTTTGGCAAAATCCTGACAACTCGAAGTAGATGGACTTGAGGTTCCACTTCTCTCTCGCTGCCAGGGTGTGTGACCTCCTCTCAGGTGACTAACACAGAGGCTATGCTGCATTTTACCCTACTGCCCTCTGGTGTGGGCTTGTAGGAAGCACTGATGCACCGATCAGGGGTGAGAGAATACAGCCTAAGATGGGGGCCCCAGCTCAGATGAGAAACAAGCCAGGGGTTCACAAACTCCCAGTTGGGAACCTCATGGAGTCAGAAAGAAGTCCACCATCTCCACCCCCACTCCCACACCCAGCACTCCCTAGGCCTGCAAGGATGAGCCTGGGACTAGGGGTTGGGGGATGACAACTCTAGCTTAGCCTGAGTGTCCAGGAGCGCTGAGGGGTCTCCTAAAGGAGACTTAGGAAGAAGGCTTTTCCACGGCCTCCACCACAGTTCTTGATGAGAGACACAGTCCTTGATTCTAAACTGCTTATTGATTATTCATCGTGGAGAATGGGTGTATAAAACTTCCTCAGGGTGGATTAGAAATTAAATAACTTTTGCAGGAAGGAGTCTCCCATGAGAGAAACTTATTGGCTAAATCCTCAGAGCCCACCTAGATATCTCATTAGCATGGAGAGCTCTGTTCTGTGTCACACGACCAGCAGTCAGGTTCTTTATGTGGGGAGTTGTGGTCACCTGTTCTGGGCCAAGAATCTGCTTGGGAGTAAGTGGAACACCTAATGTCCTCAGGCATGAGGTGCTGGGGTTTCTGAACCCACTGGACCTTAGAAAGTTTCCTGGCATGGTCCATTGCCCCACAGATATACTGTGTAGCTGGCAGAGACTCATGTCTCTGATGATAACGGTTTGAAATTTTGTGTATTGTTGAGGCTCAAGCTCGAGTCCCTGTTCAGGCGCCAAAATAATTTTGGGGTCCACACTAGCCCCACGTTGGGGCAGCCAAAATAAATGTTGCAGCTCAGGTAAAATGTTGAGGCCCGGGCCAACCCACATTTGGGCAGCCACTGTATCCGGCCCAAGCTGCTGCAGGTCGGGATTCAGCAAGAGCAAGGGTGAGGGCAGATTCTACCTAATGTCTGATGTGTATGAATCTCTCTATATATAGTCTCATGTCTGGTTCTATCTTCTATAGTCTGATTTCTGATCTGTCCTGTCTCTGCCTTTTATATGTCTCACTTCTAAGCCACGCCTCTAACTTACACCTTTAATCATGCCCTTCGGCCTTGTCTCTAACTCTGATCTCTATACTTCTAAGTCATACTCTTAAATCACACACATTTAATCTCACACACCTTTAATCTCATGCACCTTTAATCTCAAGGTATTTAAACCAAGATTATCGGAGTGTTCTCAGCTGTTGTAGGCTATTGTAATCCAAGTGTCATGTCAGGGTATATGGCTCAAGATGGTTGCAAAGCTGACAGCCACTTTCTGCTAAAAGTCGGCCCCCAACAGTGTATAAATGTTTTGCCTGTGTGCATGTATGTATACCTTATGTTTCCCTGGTGCCTGGGGAGATCAGAAGAAGGCATCAGAGCTCCTGGAACAGGAATTACCTATGGTTGTGAGCCACCATGTGGGTGCTGGAAATCAAACCTGAGTCCTCTGCAAGGGCAAAAAGTGCCATTGACCACTGACTGAGCCATCTCTGAAGACCATACTGAGGTAAAAAATGTTGTCAGTTCTGTCATTTCTGAGACAGTGTAACCAAGAGAATCTGATCTCCTAAGCTGACCCTGCAGTCCCCTTGCTAAATGCCCACAACACCACTTTCAAACTCCATTGCTCCTTAGAACCTCCTGGCCCACTTGAGCATCCAGGCATCAGCTAAAAAGGAACTCCACCTTTTAAGTAATTAGTTCCCAGTCACTTAACAGCTGCTTATTTACACAGCAGGCACACCAAACAGAATAACCAGACAAAGGAAGGCATGTGCCTGACCAAAGCTCTCCTTGCTCCTCACCAGCCTTCTCCAGTTCTTAGACATCTCTTCGCTAGATTGTCACTCAACACAGCATGCTCCTCCTGCCCGTGGAGGTCCCTGTGTCCTGAGCTCCCAGACTTCTTGTTGTATTCAACATTCAGATTCCATGTCTTGACAGCAAATACTGTTCAAAGATGCATGCAGTACACTGGCAACTCTGAATTTCTAAGCTTTAAAATGTTTTCAGTTATATTTTGTCTGTGTGTCCATAGGAGGGAGTAGGGCAAGCATGCCACCATGTACATGGAAGCCAGAACAAATCTTGAAGGCCTTGGTCTTCTTCCACCATGTGTGTATTGTGACTGAGTTCAGATTGTCAGACTCAGGGCAGGCACATGTACCTGCTCAGCTGTCTCCCAGGCCTGTGTGACACTGTAGCACACAGGCATCACTGTATTATGTTTGTATCCACTTCCTCCACCACACTGGGACTGGTCCCTTTCCCCCTCTTAGAGAGTCCTCCTGTTTTCTTCTCCCCCCTCTGCTGTCTAGTCCTATCCCATCTCCTTCCTACTTTCCTCTCCCATAAGGGTATTTAAGTGTGTGTGTGTGTGTGTGTGTGTGTGTGTGTGTGTGTGTGTGTGTGTGTGTGTGTGTTGTGTGTGTTGTGTGTGTGTGTTTGTGTGTGTGTGTGTGTGTGTGTGTGTGTGGTGTGTGTGTGTGTACGTGTGTACTAATGCCTGAAGATGTTAGATTCTTGTATTTAGTTCACTTAGTAGTTTGAGACAAGGTCTCACAGAAACTGAAGCTCCATGTATCAGTCAGGTTGCCTTGTCAGGAAGCTCCCAGAATCCATTTGTCTCTACCCACCAGGCAGCATTGGAGATTCAGTTCTGCACTGCCATGGCTTTTACATGGGTGTTGGTGATTTGTACTTGGAACCTTTTGCTTTTACACCTAGAGAGCTCCATCCCCCCAACCCCATACATTATAATTTTCAGTTGCTTTTCTGAAGATCCCATCTTTACCTCTGAATAAAATTGCCCTGTATGTATGTAAGATGTTTTCTTTATCCATTCTTTTGAGGAAGGGCTTCTAGGCTGGCCTCCTTTCTTGGCAGTTGTGATCAACAGTGCAGCAGTGCACACAGTCTCAGCCTTAAGCATTGGGACCTTCCTGGCTGGGCTTTTG